>NC_133758.1:46359242-46662272 GCF_036562045.2 Rhinolophus sinicus
TTATGACTAGTACTTTTTGCCTCACCCAGTCACAAATATATTTTCCTTTATTTTTTCCTACATGTTATAAATTATAGGTCTATATGTATTTTATTGGTCTATAGGTCAGATTGAATTAGTTTTTGTGTAGGATGTGGGGTAATGGTTCAGGTTTGTTTTTCCCCATGTGGGTTATCAATATGGTAGTGTGAGGGGTGGTCCTTGAACTCTTCCCTTGAGGTTTTAACAAGTTGAACAGCTATAATTCAACAAAGGATTCCCTGTGCAACACGCAAACATGCCTGAGAGATCCGCGCATTGAAAAATCTGAAGATGGTGAATGGAGCAAACGGAAGGAAGGAAGGGAGAAGAGCAGAGACGGGGCTGTAGGATGGTACTCAGAGCTCACTGCAGTCCTGGGAGAGGGGAAGAATCAAATTGCAGGTGCATTCTCTGTAGTCCCAGCAATTCTGCCTGAGTGATAAGCATATAATACAGCTGAACCCAGCTATTGATGGGGCAGACCTGGGGCATAGACCAAACACAGAAGTGTGACAACTGTGTTCTATCAGCCATCACTGCCAGACAGAAAACAAAACAACAGAGCGTGGCCACCTCCCCATACCCTCCCAGAGCTGACAACCCCCACACACTCCCAGTGATAGCAGCCAGTCCCAGGAAAAAAAAAAAAAAAAAGGCAGCAATGTCAGATTAAAAATAAGAATATCTACAGCCCCGAGAACTGGAGGTACAGTTCCTGTGCAGAGCGCTATCTACTGGAAGGCAAAAAGAAAAGAAAAAAGAAAGATCTCTTCATATCAACCTGCTGGAGAACTCACTCCAGTAGATGCACAGAGGAGAAATAATCCATTGATTGCTATGAATAAACAAGGTGACAAGGCAGCTCAGAAAAAAAGAAAATCTCAGAAAATTATCTTACAGACATGGAAATATATGACTTAAATGCAGAGAACTCAAGATTGCAGTTCTGAAAAAATTCAATGAGATACAAGAAAACTCAGGCAGTTTAATGAACTAAGAAATAAAATCAACTCACAAAATGAATATTTTACCAAAGAGATTGACATTTAAAAAAATAACCAAATAGAAATTCTGGAACTGGAGAACTCAATAAAAGAGATGAAGAATGAAATAACAAGCCTATGAAATAGAGCTGACCAGATGGGGGAAAGAATTAGTGACATCAAAGACAGAAATCTGGAAATGAAGCAGAAGAAAGAAAAGAGAAACTTGAGAGCGAAAAGGAATGAAAGAACTCTAAAAGAATTATCTGACAACATCAGAAAGAGCAATATAAGAATAATGGGCATAGCAGAATAAGAAAGGGAGAAGGGCACAAAGAGTCTATTCAAACAAATAGTCAACAAAAACTTCCCAAACCAATGAAAAGAACTGGATCCTCGAATCCAAGAAGCAAACAGGATACCTAATTACCTCGATCCTAACAGGCCTCCTTCTCCAAGGCACATTCTACTACTGAAGGTGTCAAAAATCAGTGATAAAGGAAGAATTCTCAAGACAGCCAGGGAAAGGAAGACAGTAACCTAAAAGGAAATCCCATTACATTATCATCAGATTTTTCAGCAGAAACTCTACAAGACAGGAAGAAGTACAATCAAGTATTCAAACTACTGAAAGAGAGAAATGGCCAACCAAGAATAATATATCCTGCAAATTTATGTTTTAAATATGAAGGAGGAATAAAGACCTTTCCAGATGTACAGAAACTGAGGGAATTTTTCACCACGAGGCCTGCATTACAGGAAATACTGAAGAGGTTTACAGTACCTGAAATACCTGAAACAAAAAAGGATACAAAACTATGAGTAAGATTACTAACACAAAGACAGATGGAGGAAATGGCAACCTCTACACAGAATACACTTAAACATAACATAAAGGGTAAAGAAGATAACATAAAACAAGGAAAAAAGAAGAAGAGGACAATTTGTCAGTGCAAAAATGAACTTACAGCACAAATAGGGATAATTTGTGACAACAAAAACATAAAAGGGGAGGGAGTAAAGGTCTGAATTTGCAAAGAGGAATAAAGATAAGATACATGCTGAAGAAAATGGACTATATACCACATATGTATCAAACTTTCTTCTACACAAACTTAATGGTAACCACTGAGGGA
Organism: Rhinolophus sinicus; assembly: GCF_036562045.2. Classification (NCBI taxonomy): domain Eukaryota; kingdom Metazoa; phylum Chordata; class Mammalia; order Chiroptera; family Rhinolophidae; genus Rhinolophus; species Rhinolophus sinicus. The sequence goes on from NC_133758.1 coordinate 46,361,383, forward strand.
AAAAATAAAAAAGAGAACTGAGACACAAAACATAAAAAAAAAGAGGAAACAGAGGTAAAAAGTCATACAATACCACCAAACTAAAATAACAGACAGAACTACAAAGATAAAGAAATAATGGAAACACTGAGCTACCAGAAAACTAAAGATAAAATGGTTATAGAAAATCCTTATATATCAATAATCACCCTAAATGTAAATTGACTGAACTTACCAATAAAAAGGCACAGAGTGTCAGACTGAATCAAAAAACAAAACCCAAATGCTGCCTCCAAGAACACAGCTCAGCTACAAGGACAGATATGAGTACAGACTCAAAGTAAAAGGGTGGAAAACAATACTCCAAGCAAATGGTATCCAGGGAAAAGCGCGTGTAACCACAGTTATATCTGGCAAAACAGACTTCATGATAGAAAAGGTAACACGAGACAAAGATGGACATTTTATAATGATAAAGGGGACAATACAACAAGAAGACATAACACATATTCCCCAATCAGGGAGTACCAAAAATATATAAAGCAACTACTAAAGGGAGAAACTGACAAAAACACAATTATAGTAGGAAATCTAAATACCATTGACAACTATGGATAGATCATCCAAACAGAAAATCAATAAGGAAAGATCAGCCTTAAAAGACACATTAGGCCAAATGGACATAATTGACATTCACAGAGCCCTTCAATCCTAGAACATCAGACTATATATTCTTTTCTAGCATGGAACTTTCCCAAGGATAGAGTAAATGTTGAGATATAAAACTAGCTTCAGCAAATTTAAGAAGATTGAAATGGTACCAACCATATTCGCTGACCACAATGCTTTGAAATTGGAGATAAAATGCAAAAAGAAAGCGGGAAAAACCAAAAATATAGGTGGAGATTTAACAACACATTACTAAAAATTAACTAGGTCAAAGAAGAAATAAAAAGAGAAATCAACAGATACATAGATACAAATGAGAATAAAAATACATCATATCAAAATTATTGGGATGCAGCAAAAGCAGTATTAAGAGGGAAATTTATATCATTACAGGCCTATTTCAAAAAAAACAAGAAAAATATACAATCTAACATTATATCTTAAAGAACTAGAAAAAGAACAAATAAAACCCAAAGTCAGCAGAAGGAAAGAAATAATAAAAAATTAGAGCAGAATTAAATAAAATAGAGAACAAAAAGACAACAGAAAAAAACTAATGCAACAAGCATCTGATTCTTTGAAAAGATTAATGAAATTAGCAAAACCCTGACTAGAATCACTAAAAAAAAAAGAAAAAAGACACAAATAAACAAAATCAGAAATGAAAGAGGAGAAATTACAACGGATACAACAGAAATACAAAGGATCACACAAGAATACTATGAAGGACTATATGCCTAGACAATACAACCTAGAAGAAATGGACATGTTCTTAGAAATATACAGCCTTCCTAGACTGAATCATGAAGAACTAGGAAATCTAAATAGACCAATCAACAGTAAGGAAATTGAAACAATCATCCAAAACCTCCCCAAAAGCAACAATCCAGTACCAGATGGCTTCACCAGTGAATTCTACCAAACATTCAAAGATGATTTACCTGTCCTCCTCAAACTCTTCCAAAAAATTGAAGAGGCAATTCGTCCTAACTCATTTTATGAGGCCAGCATTACCCTGATACCAAAACCTGGAAAGAGTAACACACACATACACACACACACACACACACACACACACACACACACACACACACTACAGACCAATGCCTCTGATGAATACAGACACAAAAATTCTGAACAAAGTAGTAAATTGAATACAACAGTACATTAAAAAGATTATACATCACAATCATGTGGGGTTCATTCCAGGGGCTCCAGGATGGTTCCACATATGCAAATGGATCAATGTGATACACCACATAAACAAAATAAAAGATAAAAATCATATGATTCAGTCAATAGATGCAGAAAAAGCATCTGACAAGATACATCATCCCTTTATAATTAAAAGACTTAAAAAAAATGTGTATAGAAAGAAAGCACCTCAACATCATAAAGGCCATACACAATAAACCCTCAGCTATTGTCATATTTAATGGTGAAAAACTGAAAGCTTTTCCTCTAAGATCAGGAAAAAGACAGGGATGCCCTCTCTCACCCCCATCATTCAACACAGTTTTGTAAGTCCAACCAGAGCAATTAGGCAAAATAAATAAATAAAAGGCATCCAAATTGGGAATGAAAAAGTTAAATTGTAACTTTATGCACATGACAGGACAGAATTCTTTATATTTTTTTTCCATGTGAATATCCAATTGTTTCAGCATCATTGGTTGAAAAACTAGCTTTTCTGTATTGAATTACTTTGGCTCATTTGTTGAAAGTCAATTCACTGTATTCATGGACTTCTTATTTTTTTCCATTGATCTCTATAAATATTCTTACTTGAACACCGCACTGCCTTGGCTGATGTAGTATACAGTCTACTAATGTGGTTCATGATAAGACTTGAAATCAAGTACTGCAATTTTAACTTTTTTTCTATTCTAAAATTGCTTTGACTCCTTCTCACCTTGTGTGTGTGTGTGTGTGTGTGTGTGTGTGTGTATGATCTCATATGCATTATAGAATCAAATGGCAAGTCTAGTAAGATGTTTTATGGGATTTTCATGTACATTGAAAATGCAGATGAAAAAAATCCTAATACTTAGTTTTCTAATCTATAAACAGGGGATATCGCTCATTTTATTTAATTCTTTTAAAATTTCTCTGTTATGTTTTGTAGTTTTCAACCTACATACCTTGAATATATTGTGTTAAATTTATTCCTAAGTAATATTTTTGGGCTATTAAATATTGTGTTGCTTTTTACATTTCATTTTTCAATTATTATTACATAGAGAAAAATACAAATGATTTTTATACATCATGCAAATTGGCTGAACTCATTTATATTAGTTCTAAAGGTTTTTGTGTTTTTTTGGACTTTCTGAAATGTTTTCTACACAGACCTATCACATCATCTCTGATTAGGACTGCTTTGCTTCTTCATTTTAAATCTGTATGCACTTTATTTCTTTTTCTTGCTTTATTGCAGTGTCAAGAACTTCAAGTAAAATGTTGAACAGAAGCAGTGAGAGTAGACATCTATGCCTTGTTTTTAATGTTATGGAGAAATATTTATTATTTTTCATTGTTAAATCTGATGTTAACTACAAGCTTTCTGGAGATGTCCTTTATCAAGCCCGAGGAAGTTTCCTTCAATTTGCTGTTTTTACTATGGATTTTGTTAAATACTTCATCATATTTACTGGGATAATCATATACTACATTTTTAAATCTGCTAATATGACCAATTACACTGACTTCTGAATGTTGAATTAAACCTTGCATCCTTGGAATGAAACTCAGTCATACTGTGTTATCTTTTTTATATGTTGCTGGATGGTTACTAAAATTCTATTAAGGATTTTTGAGAGTCTGTACTTTTCTTGTAATGTCTTTGTGTGGTTTTAATAGCAGGGTAAAGCTGACTTCATAAAACAAGGTTGGAATTTTTCCATTGTTTTCTATTTTCTGAAAGTTCCCATAGCATTGGAAATATTTCTTTCCTAAATGTCTAGTAGAAGTTATCAGTGAAGCCATCTGGGTTAGTAGCTTTCCTTGTAGGGAGATTATTTTAACAAAGGATTCAAATCCTTAATAGATATTGGGCTTTTCCTCATTTATCAATTTCTTCTTGAAAGAGCTTTAATTTGTTTATTTTTCAAGGACATTTTCTATTTCATTTTAGTTGTCAAATTTATTGTCTTAAAGTACTCATAATATTCTCTTACTATCCTTTTATGTCTGTAGATCTGTAGTAATACCCATCTGTTTTTCCTGATATTATTAATTTGTTTCTTCTCCATTTTCTGATCAAGCTGGCTAAAAATTTGTCAATTTTATTAATCTTTTCAAATAACTGCCTTTCGGTTTCCTTTTTTTTTTTTCTACTTCTGTTTCATTGAGTTCTTGATTTATGATTATTTCCTTCATTTCTGCTTGCTTTGCATTTAATTTTCTCATCTTGTTAGAGTCTCTTTAGGTAGTAGCTTAGACCATCAATTTGATACTGATTTTCTAATTTTTTTAATACAAGAAAATCCCTCTAATTATTGCTTAGCTGCATGTTATCACTTTTGATCTGTAGTGATTTCATTTTCAGTCAGTTCAAAATATTTTCTAATTTCCCTTGTGGTTTCTTCTTTGACATATGGATTATTTATAGGTGTCTTATTTAATCTCCAAATATTTGCCAAATGTCCAGATACTCTTCTCTTACTAAGTTCTGCTTTAATTCCGTTGTGTTCAGAGACCATATTATGCATGATTTCAATCCTCTTTAATTTGTTGAGACTTGTTTTATGGTTCAGCATATGGTCTCTCCTAATGAATTTTCTGGATGTATATTCTCTGTTATTGAGTGAAATACTCAAATAGGTCATGTAAAATGATAGTTTTGTTCAAGTCCTCTAAACTCTTACTGATTTCCTCTACCTGTTTAACCAGTTACTGAGAGTGGACCTATGTATTTCTCCTTTCAGTTCTATCAAATTTTGCCTCTTGTGATGTGAGGCTCTGTTGTTAGCTGCAGACATATTTAGTACTGTTATATCTTCTTGATAAATTGACTTCTTTATCATTATGAAATGTCTCTATTTTCCCTGGTTATATTCCTTGTTTTAAAATCTACTTGTTTGACATTAATAAAGGCATTCTAGCTTCCTTTTGATTAATGCTTGTGTGGTAGACTGATTTCCATCTTTTCACTTTTAATGTCTCACTTAAATGCTTCATAGGATTGTGTTTTCTCCACTCTTCCACCAATGCATCCCCCATCATATCCATAGACGTTCTCTGCGTCAGTGAATGGAACACCATGCATTCAGTTGGCTCAGGACAGAAACCTGGGAAATACCTGGATTCCTCTTTTATCTGTCAAGCACATCCTAATGATTCTTGAGAAAATATCACAAATTCATCTACTTTTCTCATATCTACAACATGAACTTAACAGAAATTAAAATCTTCACTACTTTAGAGCTCCTGACCTATCTCCTAGCTCCGATTACTGCCCACCTCCACTTCATTTCCTGAATGGTAGCAAGAGTGATCTTACAATATATGGTATTATCATCATCTTTTAAACCCTATGGTCTCTCCCATGGCACCTAGAACAAAATCTCAAAATGACCTGTATGATTTGTGTCCTAACTCTCTCTCTAAATCCATCACTCCTTGTGGACAAACAAGCTCTGTTCTACCTGGTGGTTCTTTTTTTTTGATTCTATTAAACTCTTTTCTGCTTAGGACTTCAGCTGTTGCCTCTGATTGGAATAAATTCACCTCAGAACTTTCCATTGTTAGCACTTAACCTAAGATCTATGAATGCAAAAACATTATCTTTTCATTAATTTATCCTTTCAACAAATGTTTGTGTAATGCATACTAGATTCCAGATACTGAGCTCCATGCTGAAAATAGAACAGTAAATCTGAAGATAGTCTTTGCTCTCAAGGAGTTTACAATTCAATGAAGAAGACATATCATTTAATAAAAGTGCAAATATTCATTGAGAAATGTCCCATAAAGAAAGTGAGCAGAGCTCTATGAAAACCCACAGTAATAAAATAGACTGAAGTTGTAAGTAAGTTTTCTTGAGGAAGGTGTCTTTGACCAGGATCTGAAGGGGGAGTAAGAGTTAAATAGCATGTTGTGACTTCAATAGAGATAAAAAGCATATTAATTGAAATTTTAGCTCTTATGCGGTTAACAAGATACATTATGACAATTTTGATTGGATACACCATGATTAGTAATTAGTTACAACTCTCAATTTGGCACAATCTTGTCTTATATCTAAAAGCAAAATTATGAGTTTATTATTTCAAAGGGAGAAAGGAATGATATTTTGTACATTGTGAGACAGAAGAGCTAAGAAAAATGTAACAGCAAGTTTTTAAATAAACTTCTGATTGCTAATTTGTAAACCTAGTAAAATAAAAACATATTTATATGACAGTAGATATTAATTTAGTGAAAACAAGAAATATTTGCATTTCCAAAACTATATTTCCTAGGCCTCATACAAATATATCAACCCAATTCAACTCTTCTTTTGATCTGGACTTAAAACTATAGGTATAATGAACCATTATAAGAGATAGGGACATTAGAATATTTCATATTTTTTTCTGGGCTGTCATCTCAAATGGCCTGGGTTGAAAGCAGAACTTGTAATCTAGTAGAGGTCTGACATCATTTGATACATTCCATCAAATTGACTGAAATTCAAAGATTTTATGCTCAAGTCCCATGTTCCTTCTGGCCTCTCAGCTGTGCTAAGGGAAAGAATTTGTGGTCATTTTTATAACTGACCACATTTCAGACTGAAAAAATCAACAGCAATTAGCATTTCCTTTGAATCCTCATACCAGTGCTACTTCCCATGTATGAAAGGCACTCAAAATAAATTTCTAGCCAAATAAATAAATTACGGAACAGATGAACAAAAAATACTCATTTCAGTTCATTTTATATCTTAGTCTCTGTGACAACTTAAATATAAATTCTTTTTTTGTTTTAGCACTTTAATGTTATTTGCATACACACTGATCAAAAGAAATGTGATAACTCAAGTTCTTGATTGTGTAACATGAAACCTGTGAAATACCATTGGTTTCTGGACCTGATTTGTTTGCTGCAGAAGCACCATTCTGTTACCATCTGGAGCAAATGAGTCCTTTGGCTCTAATGAAGGTTGGAAGCTCCTAGACCTCAATTTGCAAAAAAGTTTGTAAAAAGGTTCTAGTCCAAGTTTTAGAGATGTGTCTTCACAGCCTTAAATCATTCAGGTGAACTTGAAATTGCATTCCACAGAGGAATCAATTCTAAAGTAATATAAGATACCAGAGAAAGCAGAGGTTTCCCATCACCCTAGGGCAGGATGGAAAGAGATTTGGAAATACAGAGGCTACAACCACTAATACCATTTCTCAGTTTCAGAGGGAGACCGACCTCCCTCTGAGCTCAGATTTTATCTAAAAATGCTTTTATATAAAATATATTCTTTTGAGTTTTGACTTTATCCAAATGATAGGAAATATGACAGTTGTGATACATCCCACTGGTACTCCAAGTCTTTTGGAAAAATCAAAGGAACAATGAAGACATGATATATTATAAAAGTTAAGTAGTGTTTACATTTGACTTTGAACAATAATTAAAAATTTAACATGAATTTATATATTAGTCAATGCAATAGATGTATTGAGACTCTAATGCTATTACAAACAAATTGGTTCAAGAATCTCTCTTGAACAGATTTGTGGTTCCAGAGGAGAGGGATGAAGGATGGGAGAAATGGGTGAAGGGTGCCAAAGTACAAACTTCCAGTCATAAGACAAATAAATCCTGGGATGTAATGATCAGCATGGTGACTAGTTAATAATACTGTATTATATATTTGAAAGTTGGTAAGAGAGTAAATCTTAAAAGTTCTCATAACAAGAAAAAGAAGTAACTATATATGGTGACAAATGTTAACTAGACTTATTGGGGTGATCATTTCACAATACATACTAATATTTAATCATTACGTTATACACCTAAAACTAATACAGTATTATATACCTCAAGGAAAAAAAGAATCTCTCTTTATGCATTATATACCAAATGTCTACAGGAAGATACAATAAAATAGTGAATAGTTAGTTCTTCAAAATCAAAAAAGAAACAGTTAACTGAGCAATAAACAGTTACCCTAATAGGGACAAATTTCTTATGGGTGAGAATATCCAGAGTAGAAGCAACAAATTCTTACGTGGTTAGCTTTAAAGCCATCCTAAAGAATGAGCAAAAATATTTTCTAAATGACAAAAGTGTATCGGACAAGAAAGCTCTTTTTCACTCCACACTACCTCCCACAACACTGTCTACTGCACGAGAGAAAGAACAAGATTGGTGCTCAGTCCCCAGCAAAGAAATCAATGCTTTGCATAATAAAAGTAATAAAAACTGTTGAATATATAATTCAATAGTCAAAACACAAAGAAACTTCATTATACCACTTGTTTTAGCTGGGCCTAGATTCTTGGATTTGTATGTTAATTGAAAAATTAAGACTATTGGGACTGAAATGGGAAATCCTAGAGTATTTATTATATGGCTCTGGTAAAGGAAGGATGCGTAAGGAAATAAGGAAGGATATAAGGTCCCTTTTCTGAGCAATGTGGCTAATTCTAGTCCTGGACATCAAAGTTGACACGCTAAACCTGAGAATGTAAGAAGAGAAAGGTGAAATTCCCCAAATCCTGTTTTAAGTCTTCAGGAACCAACTATTCTAAATTTTTGGTGGAAAATATATTTTAAAGGAGGCAATCAGTGATGTCACAGAATTGAAATGCTATGGTGTTAGAAAAAGTGTGAACTACAGAGGACTTTTAAATTTAAAATCCTATCAGTAATCTATCACATTCAGGTTTTTAACGTGTGCATATTAAATACATGCTATGAATCATGTTTGACATTTTTATAATTTGGAAATATAAGACTGGGTTGGTTTCAATTGCTGCTTAGTGCACAAATTGACATACCAAAATGTAAGCTTTCAATTTATTACATAAGAAGCACCAAAATATACCATAAATTACAACCTGCCTATAATCACTATTAGCACATTGTGATATGCCTATTATAATAAAGGTGCCAAAGGTGCCTTCCTGTCCCCACAACCCATCTTGGCTCCTTTGCTGCTCATTAGCAAAGAAGGAGCTTATGTATGTACCACACAAACCCATTCTTCTATCTACTGCTTATTGGACTCTGAATGAATAACTGATAAAGGTGAACCAATCAGATCCTCTCCAGAAATGCAACCTGGTCCACAGAGACAGACTCTGTTAGCTCTGGAGAGCTGATATGGCAAGTCTTTGTAAACTCTATTAGGGGCCACTGCACTGGCCACACGCAAGTATGGAAGGGGCAGGTCTGAAGGTAGATAGCGGTTACGTAAAAAGAACAGAAAGAACAAAAGAGGAGAGGCCATGAGGCCCATAGATACTATCAGCTAAACAGAGTAATGGCGACCTGGAGGCCAGGCTGAATTCCTACAGCATACCTACATATAATACTTCCTCGTTTGCCACCCCAGTAAATTCCCTAGACAGAGATTCTGTTCCTTATAACAAAATGATCTTATGATATCTAATCTTCTCTTTGCTCAAGTAAGGGGCTGTCAATGTCTGAGTCATGTTAAAAGGCTGGGTCAGTGATTGATATTTATATATTAACACTTGAGAGATGTGTTTCAGGAGCTGATTGTCAATTATGATTAATAAAGAGAGTTATCAGTCATTACAAATCAAAAAATTAATAAATATGTAAGTAAAGTGATAATCTTCTCATAAACATCACAGAGCATTGTTGATAGTACTGGAATATTTGAGTCAATCTGCTATTCTTTCTTATATTGGAGCCATCTTATTATTATTTTTTTAAATTTATCCTTTCATAACTAAACTGAAAATCTGTTTAGATGCTGTATGTCACAATGTTCCTTTCACAGTATCCTTTGCCATTGGTCCTCTTTTTTTCCTATTGTCTCAACATTTTCCTTGCTTTTGTGTGTGTGTGTGTTTATTCATTAGTGGTATTTGAAACACCATCATATTTAAAAACAATTGAAAACTATGAAATAAAACACTGTTTTCATCTGTTGATTTTTTTAAGATAATAGATATTGAGTATGCATTTAATCTTAATATTATTTTAGCATCCATTAAAAATTCCAAGCAGTCTGAATTCATAGACCTATGAATATTTTGTGACACTTTAAATTTATTTTCCATTGTTAAGGCAATCTATTTTAAATTATGGTCATAAGTAGTATCCTGAAAAAAGTTGTTATTTTATAAAGGATTTAAAAGTCTGACCAGGTGCACTTTTATTAGCTAGAATGTAAGGTTCATAAAGGTAGGAATTTTTTTGTAAATTTCACATATTAATATATCTCCAGTATCCAGAGAAGTGCTGACCTCATAGTACATGTCTAATAAAATACTTCTCAAGTAAATAAATGAGTCACAGAATGTGTCAGTAGATGGGAAATAAAAAAATAAGACTTTTACATCAACTAGAACACTGGCTTGTTACATGACCCTGGGCATGTAACTAATTATTGTTATCTTTCAATCATTCATTTCCTAAATATTTATTGAGCGCCTATTATTTTTCAGACACTATGATTGGGAGCAAGGACACCAAGATGAATAGATCATAGACGGTTCTCTCCAGGCACCCACAATGAAAGGGCATATTGATGAGTGTAATCCTTTACAACGCAAAATAATAAGTAGGTCAAATTTGAATTAATAAGATGTTAAATAAACTTACGGCAGGGAACTTATATCTTAACATACAGATTATGCAAGTAGACCATTTCCCCTATGTCGTCATCAATGAATCATTTTTATAGGCCAACAAGGTGCTGATCAGGACATTAAAAGGTCATTTATTACATGTGAATAACCTAAAATTGGTAGCAGAGCCTCAAAAATATCTTTCTTGCTCATGTATTAAAAATTTCCTTCAAGACAATGTTATATAAGTACTTTACAGTTTAAATAGCACTGAGACTAGGAATCCATCTGATGGGGACAAAATAGTGTTTTGATACTCTGCAGATTACTGATTTCTTTTATAAGTTATAGTTAAATGCTAAAGAGCCATAACTTTGGACTCAGAGAAAACTGGGTTTTGACGCTACCTCTATAAATTACTAACTGAATCATTTATTTTACCAAGTTTTCATCTATACCTGAAAACTATCTGCTGGTCAAGAAATACAGTTTACACAGACAAACTATTGCCTCTTATAAATTCTCTTTCCTGATCATGTGTAATTATGAGCTCACTCTAGTTTCCAATTTGTTTTATAGAATATATGTAATTTTATTTGACCTCGTCAAAATCACTAAAATTATAGTCATATTGACCATTTACTTTGAATGTACAAGTTATGTCAATGAAAAAAACACAAATCACTGTCCTTTAAATGAAAGGAGACATACTTTGACATAATAAATAGTAGTGAGTGGGATGTCAAGTCCACTGCAAATGCCTAACTTTGGAATTCTATAATTTAAAGATTTTAAAACTTTTACATTTATACTCTTAAAACACTTATAATAAAAGTCTCCGTGTTACACCCCTGGTAATACTAACATTCACATATATTATTTTTATAGAGCCTTAAATTTCAAAAGCACACTTCAATAAACATGATCTCATTTAATTCCCACAACAACTCAGTGAAGTGTTTTTTCTTGTTTTTGTTTTTTGTTTTTATGAAAAATAAATTAACTATCAAGAGGCCAAGAAACTGAGTGGTCTTAAACTACAATATGGTCTTCTGATCTTTCTCTCACACAGACTTAGTTTTGGGTTGAATACAGAAATTTGGAAGATATTTGTGTGCCCACTTTATTTTTATTTGCCTGACAATGACCCCTACATCTTATTATACTGTCAGATTTTCAGTATACCTAAGTAGACCTCTCTTAGTAAATTTTCCAAGAAATATATTAAACATTTTCCTATTCCTAGGTAGCATGGACTTTTATAAAGAATATAAAAAGAAAATTCAATAGACCATGATCTTCTTAAACTCATATAGAAGTAAACCTAAATAAGATATTACATATGAAATGACTCTCTTAAAAGAATCTCTCAAATGTTTAAAACAATTGGGAGTTTCAATACTATTTGAGAGCTAAGGTATACTTAAGTGTTTCATATATAATGTAGTTAATTCCAAGCCAGTATGAAATTCTAGGCTCTTTCCTGTCAATTCGTACCAAGAATTATGAATTACTGCTATTATCCATATACATTTAGGATGGGGATATATAAAGAAACTGAAGAATTAATGCACAAAAGGGGAAAAGTGTCTGTTTTCTTATATAGTAAAAATAAGATTAAATAAGAATACAGACTAAGTACTAATCATACATTATACACTTTAGGGAAAAAAAAAAGAATAAAAAGTACTAACAGCTTTTTTTCCTCTACAGATTTCCCAACATAACAAACAAATTAATGAAACAAGACAATTAACTGGGTTGTCAGTGAACACCATAGTAATACCAAAAATAACTAGGGATTGACTTAATGACAGGTCGAAGCAATTAAACTTGGCCTTAATTTTCCATTAAAACTGAAAGGAACAAAGGAACAAGACAAACAAATAAAGAAGCAAAAACTCATAGACACAAACAACAGTTTAGTGATTACCAGAGGGTAAGGGGGGAGAAAGGGATGGTAGAAGAGGGTAAAGGGGCTCAAATATATGGTGATAGAAGGAGAACTGACTCTGGGTGGTGAACAAACAATACAATATATAAATGATATATTATACACATGTACACTTGAAACCTATATGATTTTACTAACCAATGTCACCCCAATAAATTTAATAATAATAAAAAAATTCACTGGTAATCTCAAACCCAAATCTGTACTATGGTGAATGTAATCTGAATCAGAGTTGGGCATTAAAGTTGAATTATGGAACCAAATTCTAAGCATTCAGAACCCTGGATACAAGATTGAGTACAAAGTTAGAAAGGTTAAATAAAGTGGGTAGTAAAGAGTGGTGGTATCCTGATTACCCAATATTTATTTTATGACTTTATAGACTCAAAACGTTAGGTCAACAGTTTAAAGTTAAGGGTGAAAAGTTAAGGGTGAAACAGCCAAACTTTGATACTAAGAATCGTCAAAATGTGAAGCAATTTAAAATGGCAGTTATATAATTTCCCCTGGAAAGAATCAAGCTTGGGGAGTTTTAAAAGCAGTTGTCCTTGGAGATAATTTAATAAAATCAGGAAATGAGATTTGTGTTTAAATTAAATATACTGTATTTTGAGAGTATAAAATGATGATTTCAAATTATGTTTTCAAAACTTAAAAAGTGACCTGAGGTTTTACATATATTATTTTATTTTTAAAAATTCTGTAAAACATATTGCTTCAAGTTCTACAAATTAAAGACTGAGCATTGTATAGTTGAAACCTTTATAATTTTATTAGTCAATGTCACCCCAATCAATTTAATAAAATTAAGAAAGTAAAATAAAACAATAAAACGTATAGTAAATATATATATATATATATGTACTGACATCAGCAATCACACCAGAAGGAGATATGAATATGTTTAAGAAGAATATTTACAACCACAACAGTAGTAATATTAGTAATAGCTCACATGTATTGTGTACTTTTGTGTCATATACTGTGTCTTATTTATACTTCACAAAAATTCTCATAGATACATTCTGTGTTCTCACTTCAAAGATGAGAAAATTTAGAAAAAAGTTAGGTAATTTACACAATTTTAAGATGCTAGAAAATGGCAGATTTGAGATTACTGAAATTTAAAATATCAATCACCTTCAGGAATATAATACATATGAGATTTGAAAATAAATTTAATCTTGAAAAATATAATAGTGTCTTCCCAACTATGGTAGGCTAGGTGAGATTAAGGAAAATTCAACATAGTAGGACAGTTTATAGGTAAGATATTAAAGTCTTTATGGAGAAAATAGAATTAAAATCAAGAACTGGAAAACCTACAAAAGCCTTTATAATTGTCTGCACAATAGTTTAACATAATAACACCCATTTATTGAACACTTATTTATTGTGCCAGGTCCAATACCAAGCACTCTTTATAAACTAGCTCATTTAATTTTCACTACTGCCCCAGGAATCAGGCCAACATATGGCAGAGTCAGGAATCAAACCCGATAAACCTATCTGCTCCCCAAGTGCAAGTTCTCAACCACCGTGTTATAATCGGGGGCATTTACAGAACTTTAACCTTCCTGTTTCCCTTTATCAGGCTTTGCTCACTAGAAACTTTTGGGATATTCCTTCCCTGCAGTGTGCATAAAATACTTGAAAAGTTGTTACCCATTTTAGGTGAGTACAGATCCCAAGAGGTCTAGGCCATAAATACCTATTTATGTCTATTTATGTCTAACAGGTACTAACTCATCTTGAAACTCAAGTATTTGAGATGCAGAATAACTTGTATGCTTGAGAAGAAAAACCTTGGATGACTTTTTTTCTCAACATCTATCCACCCAGGACAAATTCATGTCATAGCAAAAGCACCTATTTTCATTCTTTAGCTTCTGTCCTCATGGCAGTCACTGGAGTGTATTTCAAAGAGACGGAATCACCTTTGCTCATCTTCTTCATCTCCCCCATCTATGTATTCCCTGCAGTAACTACTCCTGTTCTGCCATCTGATTCAATGTTACTGTCTTTCTCCAGTTCCAAGACTCTGTTAACTAACCTCAACTGGAACGACTGGCAATTTAGTATATTGGAACAGATAATTTTGGCGTTGAGGAAAAGATGCAGAAGTAAGGTTATATGCACTAGAAATACAGGTAAGAGAAGCTCCCAGTAAGGGAAACATTGACATAAACATGATCATAATAGGTACATTTTCATCATAACCAGTTTCAAAGAGATAGCCTTTCTATTTTACAGTTATTGATTTTATAGCAGTAGAAACAACAGACTGTAGCAATTACAGGTTTCATAAAACCGCTTGCAGTTATATTTTAAGAGAAGAATGCTTGTCATTAAATTCCCCTTGCACTAAATGTTAACTCCTTATACTTTACCTAAGTAATAAAAACATCTTCAAATACATCAGCATATGCTTAGCTAATAGAAAAAAACATATCAATCAATGTACCATTTGGTAGTAATCTATTTTTTTGCCCTCCACCAAGTGTCTACTTAGTTAATATAACTTTCCAATTTCAAACAAGGCAGAAATAATTCAGAACAGGTCATGACATAAAATATCACTCACAAAACAGTAAGTGTATTTTAAAACTCTTACCCAGTCTTAGTGAGACAAGTGTAATCTTCTCTGCAACAACTCCATTAATCTGGGATTATATCTGAGTAAATTGGATGTCCGCTGATCCTTTCAAGAGAGTGTCCCAGGAAAAGATGTGAGTTGTAATCACAGAAGGCTCTCCAAAGCACCTTCACCATGTGCTGAAATACAGAACAAAAAAGGAATGCAAGTCTGTTAACAGAGCTTCATAGTTACTTTTTCAATATTACTTATACATGTTAAACTCATGAATAGCAGCCTCACTCTTATCTTTTAACTCATAATTTAGAGGCAGGCTAGTCTAGTCATCAAGAGGATGGGCTCTGGGTCAGATGAGCAAGCTTAACATCACTGCTCAGCCAGAACACAGCTTGCTTTTTGGACAAGCTGTGTAGGTCTTCTGCACAGGACTGAAAAAAGTAACTGGTTAAATACAAGTTAAGGATTTTTAGCAGTGCTCAATGAAGACTAGTTATTTTATTTCTTCCCTCATTTTTTCTGTTCTCAGTTAAAACTAGGAAGGAAGACAGAAAGAATGTCCATTTATTGAGCAAACAATATATAAATATAAAGCACTGGATTGGTGCTTTAAGGAAATTATCTTACTTAATCCTCAAATGAGATGTTATTATTTCTGTTTTACAAGGAAGGAAATTGAGATTCAGGGGATTAGCAATTGATCAAAGTTGACAACAAGAAAGCAGGGGAGTTGGGGCTTAAACCATGTCAATCTGCTTTTCAAAGTCCTTGCTACTTCTGAACGCTTTCATATTTGAGGGGCGATATGACATATTTTGATGCTGTCCATAGCATAATAGCAAATATATCAAATTTAACACTTAATGGAAGTTAAAACGCGATACTATTTTTTATAAACTTGACCTACATAACTTACACCAAGTTTTAGGAGACAGATTGACTGAGACTAAAATTAGCCAGTGAAGTTCAGGACATGAAAAAAATTAAAACAATATTTAAAGAAATTTCTCTGTCTACCTCTCTATCATGAAGGATTGATTTATAGTGACATTTACCACCATAAAAAGATAACTTACAAAAAAGAAAACTTTTTCAAATTGCTTATAGTCAAATTTACAGATTAAAACTGTACTAAAGTCAATTTAATGAAAAAAAGTTTTTTCATTATAAAATTATCTTTATTAAAAATCTACAAAAAGTATAAAATAAAAATGTTCAATCATAATTCCACCACATCATCACAGTCATTGCTAATATTACAGTATATTTTCCTTTAGACTATTTTTGTTTGGTTAGTTACTTTTTCTAGATATATACCACAATTCTGTGCCCTGTTTATATTAAGATATAATATAAACAGTTCAAGGTTTAATAGTTTGTAAACATTTTCTTTATTAAATAATGCAATAACATACATTTAAAAATAAAATTTTCAATTTTAGCATTTTATTTTTATGGGATACAGATCTCTAATATCTTTTGTCTATACCAAACTCCAAAAAAATCTCTTGAAGAGAGGACATTCCTGTGTCTCAACTGGTAGGAAAACCTGACTGAATCTGACCTGCCCTGATACGAGGCCGCTCATCATCATCATTTATGACACAACATGAAAACTCTTAAAATTCACATTAGAAATATTAATGGGTTTGATTACAGGGTCCTACCCCAGAACATACCAGGAAGCATATATAATATAACCTATATATCCCATACTACCTAAATCTAAAAAGGTCTGAATTTTGAAACCCTTAAATTTTAGATGAGTAGTTGTGGAGCTAAAGTAATAGTAACATAGTCTTATATAGTGCTTACCGTTTGACAGACTTATTATTTTAACTACTTTACTTACAATAATCCTTCCAATACCCTAACAAGGTAAGTGCCATAATTAATCACATTTTACAGATAAGGACACCGAGGCACAAGGAAACTTCGTGACTTGTTTAAGTCCACATAGGTAAGAAGTTACAAAACTGTGACTTGAATCCAGAAAGTTTAACTCCAGCATCTGCATTCTTAACTCATAGTTTTTAATAAATATGTTTCACTCTCAAAAGTAAAATTAATATATTAATATCATTTTTAAAGTCTTCATGTATATTGTCAATAGACTGTCTTCTTAGAATGTGGTATTTGTACCAGTAGTGACTGAGAACTTCAAGCAGTTTCACACCATTGCTGTTACTGGTTGGAATACTGGGGGTGCCAAAAATATATATATACACATTTTAAGAGATGTTATCTATGCTCAAGCAGTAGTTCGCCATAATCAGAAGTGTCTGGACGCTGATGGTAACCACCTTTGAGCACCTCTTGTAATTGCAGAAGTTAAATGTGACTTGTATTCATCTTTTTGTTATTGGTATATGTTCAGCATTACAATTGATATAGTTTTTTCCTTTCTTAAAATGTGTATACATTTTCGTGGCACCCTCTGTATATTTTTAAATATTTGGTATTTGACAGACAAAGAAAATTAATTTTGTAGTTTGCTTTGATTTTAACTTACTTTTTGCGATGATGATGAACATGTTTGCTTATTTTTGTTATCATATTTGTTTTCTCTTCCTTCAATTATCTTTTTGAACCCTTTGCCTAGTTAGAGTTATACTTAATCTATTGGAATATTCCTGTTCATCATGCTAATCTGCATGGCCTCTTCCACGCTTGTCACTATCACCCATCAGCCCCAGGCGGCTGCCACTTCTCTCCTGTGGGAGGGACTTAGGAACTCCGTGTTCATGTTCATCTGGAAGAAGGTCCCTTTAAAGCCCAATCAATGCAGAGTGGCCTGTTTTTCTACCCTAGCTCCTTCCCTTCACTGTCCTCTTTCCCTCCTTTCTTCCCCTACCCCCACCATTCACTTGGGAACTGCTGGAATGAATTATTTGGAACCCCTTGGAATGTTCTCCTGAGATGACACTTCTTTCATCACAGCTTCTCAGGAATCAGAAACATTCCATAATTTCCAACATTGGTAACATTCAGAAACTCCAGTCTCTCTGAAGTTCATACTTCTCAGCTCTTCTGTGTTCTACCCATTCTTATCATCTAGCACCATCCTGGGCATCCTTCATTGTTCATTTAGTGAATAAATTTTGTTCCTTATGTGAGTAACTCATTCAACATTCCCAACCTCTGACACTTTTCTCAGTACCTCTCCAAGTTTTGGCTTTAGAGAATGAAAAGCCAAAGTAATTTCTCTTTCTACAAATCCTCTTCAAAAAAACTTTCAAATTTCTAGCAATCTAAACTGGAGATGACACCAATTCAACTGTCTTCCAGCCATTCCTGCAAGCATGTTTGTCTTTAACATATACTCATATGTGCGACATTAACTATCTCTTGTTCTCAGGTATGGAGGCAAAATGTTAAGGCAAGGAGAACAGTCTCATTAAAAGCCAATTATACTTCCCACTTCAAAGCTTTGCCAGGCGCTGCTCTCTCTGTCTGAAATTCTTCAGTCCATCTGCAATTTTGATCTACACCTGATTATCTAACTGCTCTTTCCCCAGGAAACCTCATAGAAGTCACTTCAGGAAGCTATCCCAGACACCTCAGGAATGCTTGGTGCCCCTACTCCCAACTTTCTCCCCCACAAAACACCGGGCATGCGCTGTTTCCCTTATTCACAGCTGTGTCCCCAATATTGGTACATTGCCTATCACTGAGGGAGCACGCTATAAATATTTATTGAATTAATTTGAATGCAAATTGTTAAAATATTTTGAAGTCAAATGTATCACTCTTTGATGACTGATAAAACTTGTACTTAGTATGCCCTTTCTGGAAATTTAATATCTGTTTAGTATTCTTTTTCCCCTAATTTTAGTGATTCGTGTTTGTTAGGGACTAGATTGTGTCCCTCCCACCCACCTACTAAATTCTTGTTAAAACACTAATCCCCAA
Organism: Rhinolophus sinicus; assembly: GCF_036562045.2. Taxonomy (NCBI): domain Eukaryota; kingdom Metazoa; phylum Chordata; class Mammalia; order Chiroptera; family Rhinolophidae; genus Rhinolophus; species Rhinolophus sinicus. The sequence continues at coordinate 46,380,230 of NC_133758.1, forward strand.
TGTGATGGAATTTGTAGATGGGCCTTGTAGTTAGGTTTAGATGAAGTCACGAGGTTGGAAAAATCATGATAGAATTAATGCTTTATAAGAGAAACCAGAGCTTCCCCTCAAGATATCTGAGGACACAGCAGAAAGGTACCTATCTGCAGGCCAAGGGAGGGCCTTCACCAAGACCTGAATCTGCTGGCACCTTGATCTTAGACTTCTAACCTCCAGAACTGTGGTATATAAATGTCTTGTTGTTTAAGCCATCCACGGCATTTTGTTATAGCAGTCAGACTAAGACAATGCTTTTTAATATAAAACTATTTAAACCATGTAGAATACATTAATATACAGTGTGAAGCTAAGGATAAGTGATTTTTTCTTCCAAATTGGTAATCAGTGACACAGTATCTTTTGTTATATATTAAATTCTTAAATATATTTATCATATATCCATTTTTGAATATATTTGTTATATTTCAAATTTCAAGTTACTATTTTGTTCTAATATTATATTATACTTTTGCTAATGTAACATTCTTAATTATTGCTGATTTAAATTACATTAAATATCCAATATGACACTTAACCTATAAATCATCCCTGCTGTTTTTTAATATATTTTCATCATTTTGCTCACACATCTATTTTTCTGGATGAATTGTATAATATTTTTGTCAATTTCCCAAAATATCCCAAAGAAGTTCAGTTGGAAAGTTTATCAAACATGAATTTGGAAAGAAGATACATCTTTATAAAATTTGCTTTTCCCATCTAAGAATATATTATGTCTATTCAACATTTTAAGTCTATTTCATATCTCTCAGTTAAAATGTTATAGCTTTCTTTGTAATGTATATTCCTCATGAAAATTATTCCAATGAATTATAAAAATTATTGTGAATAAAATTTCATTTTTTCCATTATAGTTTCTTCTTTTTTCTTTTTCCCCCTTCCTTCCTTCTTACCCTACTCCCTCCTTCTCTTCTTCTCTCTTTCTCTCTCTTTATTTCCCTTTAAGTAAATTTAATTCTACTATAACATATAGAAAATAAGAAACCATAATTATTCACTATACTGAATATTTTAAATTAAACACACCCTTGAAACCAGTATCCAGATCAAGAAGCAGAGCATTACCAATTATGCCCCTTCCCAGTGTCCACTCCGCACCCAATAGAGTCACAATAACCTCACTTATAAGGCCATATACTAGTTTTGCCTATTTATTAAACTTATGTAAATGGAATCATACAGTTTGAATATTTTTTGGTCTGTCCTCTATGATGTTATGATTTATAATGTTAAAAAAGAGACGTCAGGTCCAAAATGGAGTCACTTGTGCTAAGCCCAAGTCACCAAACTGAGACTTAAAATCAAACCTAATTACAGTTTCAGTTTCTCCCAGGAATGTAATCTTAATCAGTCGGTGTGGAATTTCCTGGTCAGCACTAGTGAGGTTGCCCTTAAGGAAGATGACCTTGTCTGAAACAATTTGCTTTCTTAGTCCCTCCTCCTTTCTGCCTATAAAAGTATTCACTTTCTACAGCTCCTTCGAGCTCCTTTCTATTTACCATATGGGATGCAGCCTGATTCATGAATCACTGAATGAATAAAGCCAATTAAATTTTTAAATTTACTCAGTTGAATTTTGTTTTTTAACAGTAATAAGAAATATATATTTGATTTTCCTTTTGTTCCTGGCACAGAGTTCCTAAAACTTTTGTAATTTCCTAAGCAATAAGAGCAATGGGACAATGTTTTGTTATAATATTTAGTCTTTTATCCTCAAATAGCTCCAGTACGTGAAATATAGCTCCAGAGTGATGATGGTGAAATGTGTGTCTTATTATTCATAACAAGCCCCTTTCAATCACATCTGAGTTTTTGTTAATGAGGTGACTTTCTGAAAGCCTCTAAGGATAGAGGCTGGTTGCAAGGGGTACCATCCACTTCATTAGCAGTGGAACTTTCAGCCCCATACTCTGACCTCCAGGGGGAGAAGAGGGCCTGGAAGTTGAATCAGTCACCAATGGCCAATGATTTCATCAGTGATGCTTATGGAATGAAGCCTCCATAAAACCCCAAAAAGACTGGGTTCAGAGAGCTTCCAGGCTGGTAAACAAGAACCCATCCACATGCTGGGAGGGTGGTATACCCTAACCTCCACGTGGACAGAAGCTTCTATGCTCAGGACCCTTCGAATCTGGCCTTACATACCTCTCATCTGGCTATTCATTCAAACCTTTTAATATCCTTTGTCATAAAGTGATAATCTAGTAAGTAACCTGTTGTGCTAAATTCTCTGAGCCACCCTGTCAAATTAATCAAACCCAAGGAGGGGGTCATGCGAACCTTCAATTTACAGACTGTTTGCCAGAAACACAGGTAAAAACCTAGACTTGTAATTGGCATCTGAAGGAGAGGAGGACAGTCTTGTGGGATAGAGCCCTTAACCTAAGGGCTAATGCCATCTCCTGGTAGACAGTATAAGAATTGAGTAAAATTGTAGGACACCCAGCTGGAATCTGGAGAATCTGAGAATTGCTTGTTGTGGGAAAACCTCAACATACTTGAAGTACTCAGAATAGTAGTATTAATACAATGTTAAGTATTGAGAGTTAGTGAGTAAAGAAAACAAAGCATTTTTTGACACCTGTTTCACTCAGCAGTATGAGTATGCAAAATTTGTCCAGTTTGTTTGTTTATCCTTACTGCTATATGCTATGATTGTACCATAATATATTTATCTTCAAACAGAATACAATATCGTATTAAGAAAATAATGCATACAAACAAGTGGGATTTATTCTAGAAATGCTAGGTTGGTTCATATTAGGAAACCTGTTAGTATCAAATGCCATATAGTAATCTCCATATATAATAACATTTCAACATTCGTTCATTATAAAAACACTCAAGAAAACAAGAGAGATGGACACTTTCTTAACATAAAAAAAAAAAAGTTTATATTCCTCAATCTCAAAACCAGTTTCTTACTTAATGGAAAAATACCAGAAGCATTTCTACTCAGATAAGGAATGGGGGAGGATGCCCAGTATCTCCATTATTGTTCACTATTGTACTGAAAGTGTTACCAAATGCAATTAGAGGTATCAAAATAAATCACTTAGAGGTATAAGAATTGGTAAAGAAGAGGTCAAACAATTTCTACTTATAGATGACGTGATATCTGGAAAATGCTAAAGAATTGATAACAGTATTACCTCAAATAATAAAATAATTTAATAAGGCAAAACAATATGAACCAATATTCAGAAATTAATAGTTTTCATATACATTCCATTACAAATAAGTAACATAACCACTGAAGGGAATGGGAAAGAATAGATCTAAGCAACTTTCAGAAACAGTAATTTGATTGCGTATTCTAAAGCTAAAGACAAAAAGAACTTTGCGCATACATAGTATACTAGTTAAAGAGATGGTTTTCCACAGATGTATGAAATTGCAGTTGTGAAACTACTTTACCTGTATTTTCAGATTGAGTAAATAATTAATATATTTATGATAATGAGAGTGAGGTTTCTCAATGTTAAAAAGAGGAGTTATTAATAATAGATGAGATTTGACTGGAATGAAACATGTGATGTTGGACTGGAATCAGATATATCAATATGAATTCATGATTGTGTCTATATGTGTGTGTATCCACAAATAAATATAAAACAGTTGTAGATTGTGTATGTGTGTTTGTATATATACATATATGTCCTAGTTCCTAGTTCTGTCAGGTAAGAGAGGACCTAAAAGCAATGGCAGAAGATCAATGAGCACACCTGAAATCCAGATATTGGTTTCCAAATACTCTTCTTCAATAAAATGAACCAAAATCTTTGTAGAAACCATCAACTTCAGGAATGATGCAGAGATAAGCATGATGAGAGAATGAAGCAAGATGAGCCCACAAAGATCTTGTTGTGCCAGAAAGTAAGCAAGTGCTCAAAATGTGATGGCATGTCAAAAGGACAGAGATGCCAGCCTGTAGGGGCTCCCAATGGCCAAACCTAGGATAAAGTGAACAACAAACTAAATAACAATAATTAATTTCATCTCATGGTATAAAATATATATCCTTGATTCCGTACGAGTCAGCATTTGAATGCGTAAGGATGAAGTTCTTCCTTACAGTAGAATTCAATTAATAAATACAGAGGGAATGATGCAAATAGAAAATCACCATCTCGCAAACACCATAGTAATAATTGTTGCAGAAGCAAGAATCATTGATGGAGGTTAAAATTAGTAGGTAAAGGTCTATGAGAAAACAGAATATTTGCACAGTCTCAAACTGTCTCCCCGAAAGATATTTATTAACTATACAAGAAAATATGTAAATTATACTGGGGAACAGTTACAGACTCCACCTCTATCAAGTGTTCAAACTTAACATCACCAGGAATGAGATGCATCACTAACCTCTTAATATGATGCACTGAGGTCACATCTTCACTTCTAGGATATTCTTGCTAAAAATGAGTAATCTGAATTATATCATGAAGAAAAATCAGATAGACTCAAATTGAGGGGTATTCTGCAAATTAACTGGCTAGCACTTTTCCAAATATTAAGATCATGAAGAGGGACAAAGTCCAGGGAAGTTCCCCAAATCAAAAGCGAATAAAGAGACATGAAAACTGAATGCAATGCATGCGATGTAAAGCACAGAATAGGGAATATAGTCAATGGTATTGTAACAGCTATATATGATGTCAGCGGGGTAGCAGGTTGGGGGAGGGGTTATCACATTGTGAGAGGTGTAAGTGTCTAATCATTATGTTGTTTTGTACACCTGAAACTTAAATATAAAAAAATAAAAAATAAAAATAAAACATAGCTTGATATAACTGAAAAACAAAAATAAATGCAATACATGATCCTGAATTTGATCCTAAACGAAAAAAAAAGAAGAAGAAAAACATTGGTGGCACAATTTGCAAAATTTAAAGAAGGTTTATAGACTTTTTCAATATTAATTTCATGATTTTATAATTGTACCACAGTTATGTGAGATGCTGACATTCAGTGAAGATGGGTGATGGGATTATGGGAATGCTGTAATATTTTTATAAATGTTTTGCAATTCAACTTAGTTCAAAATGAAAGTTTAAAAACATTTTAAAAGCACCTAGAAAAAGAAGAGCAAACTAAATTCAAAGATAATAGACGAAAGGAATGAATAATAATGAGTACAAAAATCAACTGAGTTGAAAGAAGATATAATGGAAAAAACCAACTATGCCAAAAATTGTTTCCAGAAATGCTTAATAAAACTGATTAAGAAGAAAAATAAAATTTAGCACTACCATATTAAAATGAGGGCATCTCTACAGTAAATAAAGTCTAAGAAAAAATTTATGACAGTAACATGTAAAACAGACAGTCAAGAAGCACATCCACACATATATTGTCACCTGATTTATAACAAAGATGCCATCTCAATGACAGGGGGAAACAATGAATTGGGTTTTTTGAATAAAGGATGCTTGATAAATGAAAAATGCTTGTGAAAAAAATAATAAATCTTGATCACTTACACCGTATCCAAAACTTTAAACATTAAAATAATGTCAGATGGATTATAGACTAACATGAAAGGTGAACAAGATAACTTCTAGGAAAATAGCTAAAATCACAAAACCCAATAATTCCTAGTGTTGGTAAAGATATGGTGAAAGCAGAATTCATATGTGACTGGCCCAAGTGTAAATTGGTTCAATAACTTTGGAAGACGGTGTGGCTAAAGCTGAACAGATGCATAGCCTTTCACCAATAAATCCACTTCTAAGTATATAATCAAGGGAATAGTATGTGTGTGCACCAAAAGATGTGCAGCGAATCTTCATAGTTGTTTTACTCATGAAAGCCAAAACCCAGCAAGAAGGCAAATGTTTATCAATAACAGAAGAGATGAACAAATGATGCTATATTTATAAAATTGTTCTACAGACATAAAGAAGATCAAACTATTGTTGCCTAAAACATGGATCAATCCCACAGAGATAATAGGGAATAAAAAAAATATCAAGAGAGCAAAGTTATTGTATCATTCCATTAATACAGATTAAAAATCTGATAACACTAATTTATAGTAGAAAAGTGCATTTATAGTGATTATGTTAGGGGTCATTAGGAGGTATGACAAAGGAGTTCTTTGGGCTGGTGATAATATTCTGTATCTTTATATTATTGGGGGTTATACAGGTGTATTCACCCATCATTTTACCAATCTTTACACTTAAGATTTATGGACTTTACTGTATGTAGGTTATAATTCAGTGGAAATTAAGAGCCAAAACATTTTTTGAATGAACCCTTCTGTCACGGTTTCATAGTTTAAATATGCCCCATTATCAGACAAGTTTCCAAAGGATGCAATTAAAACCAAGTATTAATATCTGAGAATACATTTCTCCATAAAATTATAGAAGAAAAAGAACTGTTTTTATTCTCCTTTGCTGAAAATGGATGCTTTATCTGTCTGTTTATTACTTTGTAGAACAAGTCAAGATAATATTCTGGCTTTTAGTATAAATGCTGATTATTCCATCTGTTCAGTGTTTCTTTCTTCTCAAAAAATAGGAGAAAATGTTATCTCCTAATATGATGCATGTATATGTATATGTATATGTATATGTATATGTATATGTATATGTATATGTATATGTATATATACATGTATAACAACTCCTTTCCTTAAGGATGTCACATTCTGTTGTGGGACACATGGAGTTATAATACAACTAAATCTATAGTCAACATGTGAAATGTGAGTACTAGCCTCACAAGTACTGATTTCTACTAATAGAATGCTTGATTTCAGGATCTCTCTTAGCCATCATACCAACTAAAGGGCTTATAATACAATGTTTTGAACATGGCTGGATATCAATATATTGTTTTCCAAAATCCCATAAGGTAACGCCCTTAAAGACAAAAAGAAAAAGTTCAATTATGATCGAAGTCTCTTAAGAAAAAACCAGGAAATACATATACATTCAATTTTAATAAGCAAAATAAAAAATAAGTTAAATCTGGCAGTTAGGATATGTTCCAATTACCCAGAGAATTTACTTATTTATCACCCTTCTGTTCAACACTTTCATCAGGTAAATGAAGCATTATTGTGCATATACATTTATAGATCCAGCAAAAAAAAAAAAAAAAAAACACACGAAAAAACGAGAAGCTGTAATAGGACCATTTGGATAATCATATTTCCCCTAGAACTTAAATAGAGCTTCTTAAAATACAAATATTTTTTTCCGTTATACTTTAGAGGTTCTCTTTTGACTTTTGTTCTACTGAAGTCACAGAATATAAATAGTTTCTCAGTTCCTCTGAATTTAACTCTTCCTACTGCCATTACCAATGTTTCCATTTGTAAGTTGGAGCTAATTACTTAACTATTATTAGAACCCAGATTGCGACATGTTATTGTCTTACTAATTAATCTCTCCAGGAGACTTTGGAATTAATATAGGCCATTTTGCAAAAACAATGACCACTAAAATCATGGCCCTGATACACAGTGAGGTGAGCATACTCAAATATGGTCCATTGCTTTAGAAATTTAGCAAAAGATGGAGAGATTAACCAAAATAACCTGCAGAAAAGCATAAAGACTATATCAGTTCAAAGCTATAAGAAAATGCTACCTTAGCAGACAGTCTTCTGCCTTTATGATTCTCTCCAACAATGATGTGAACACCACAGAAAGGAATATTAAAGAATTACATAATCCTGTCTTCAACCAATTGTTAGCTTGTTTGCTGTAGATTCAAGCACTGCCACAGGCTTCTAATGGCTGGCAACTCACACTGTGGAAAATGTCAGTGGGCTTTGCTACTCTACTAGCTGTGCTCCACAGAGCAGAAAATTAAGCCTGACATATTTGGGGAGGAGTTTTTTGGTTTGTAAGAATTTACAAAAATAGCCACACTTATTTATTCCAGAGTCACATTTGTAAGTTCTTAGGAGCTCCGAGATAAATAATTTAATTACACATGCTAAAATTTTATATCATTCTGACTCAAAATCTACCTAATAGACTTCTCTTTCTAACTTTAAAATATACATATATGCACAGCACAATAAGATACTTTTAAATCTATAGCTCTTGAAAATAAACTGAAAAAAAATCAATACATAAAATCATGTGTTTCTGCTTCAGTTTATTTTGATTCCTTTGAATAAAGACAGGTCTGAATAAGTAATCATTTATCAAAATATTAGAGTTTCATCATGAATAAGCTAGATTCAATGTACAAATGTAATTATTAATTTAAATCATGTTTAGGCTATACTAGGCTCAAATTTATTTTATTTTATACATTTTGTTTGCACTATGTTAAGATTTAAAACTCTGTACTCTTCTTTAGTAAGGGCTTCATTTTGGTATACAAGTATTTGAAACATGTAAGTGATTTTTTTCTTTCTGTTATAAGCAATAACAAGAATCACATTTCACAGATTTGTGTGCTCACAATTTACAAATCTGTTAAAAAAAACCTATGAGGCACTAAAATGTGACCAACAATAAGATCATCATTGAAGAAAAATATTCATAGTGCTTTTCTAGAAAAGTTTGCACAACTTTTGCAATAACATCAAACCCCTTATTTAATCTCTCAGGTATTTGCCAACTTCATCAAAACAAGAACAGACCTCTCTATCTCTAGCCATATTTCTTTCTTACCTGACTTTGATGGTTCTCTCATGCAATCTAAAGGGAAGAATTGCATCCAGCTTCTAGATTCTATCACAATATGACAGACACATTTTATTATACATGCCTAGAATCCCAGCCTTCAGAGAAAAATGCTCCCAAAACTCTCCTTTCCCCCAACACATTACTCCTCATATGTATGTAAAGTTAGTACATTCATCACTACCGCTTTCTCTTACCATGGATTGAAAAGTCATCCTCTCAGCCTTTTGAAAGGCCTGTTGATCAAGCTAATGACATTTACTTAGCACGTGCTAATTGTAAGTCACTGTTCTGTTGCTCTGAGGGATACACATGCACATAGGAAACTAGAGGCTTTACTTAAACAAAGATAAATGTCCTGTGATTCCTGTTTGTTTTATAAAGTAGCCTCTGATGCCTGAAATTTCCTTCATCTCCTAGGAGTCACATAATCTCCTATCCACTTGGCCACACACCTTAATACATCTTGTCTTTTCCATCAAGTTTTCATTTGAGTTAAGAAAAGCCAACATTTTCCTCCTCCAATAACCACTACCCAGAATTCTGTACACTCTTGACTTTTGTCCTTAAAACAGTCATGAACAGTATTTTATGGAAATGTGTAATCTTTTATTCTTATTTGACTTAATATTTATCAGTGATCCTCTGTATGTGACTCTCCATTACTTTTGTATGTGTGGCTCTAAATTCTTAGAGAAGAGGGACTACTTGTGACTTTTTGAGCCCTCACTATGGTTAAACACTAACGTCCTCTGTGATATGACAATTATCATATTGTAGATGCTCCTTCGTTAACTCCTGAAAAGTCTTTTGGCATGCAGAATTGAATGTCAAAAAGCTATACATCAAGTACAGTGTCCAGAAAGCAAGTATTCGGGTAACAAGTCTAGCTCTTAGAAAACTCTCCTGCTTTAAATTATTATGTCAAGAGTTCATGGCATTTAAAATACAAATCACCACACACTGAAGTTTCTGGTATTGAACTGTTCACTTTCTGCCTTCAGAATACTGGGCTACTTATCTCATGCTTTGTTTGTTTTATCTTGTTCTTCCTTTCTCTGTAGGTCCCAGGGGATAGGTACACTCAATAATGGCATCCCGCTGAGCATGAGGCAGCAAGTCAGGATACATTGTGGACCGCCCTTCCCCAGCTGACATGATTCAAATGACCTGAAATGGCAACATCTGTTCAGTCAAGTTATTACAAGCAGCTTCAAGAGGGAGCCCCACACTGAGGAAAACAACCACAGCACAGCCTCCTTCTGGTCCCCACAAGGCTGCAGCCCGGATTGACACTTTTCAGATCTTGCTTTCTCCATCGCAAGATTATTTCCTCTTCAATATAAAAGACTCTCTGCAGCCTTTTGCTTCCGGTTAATGTTTTTTTATGGTAAACAAATTTAGATTAGAGGAAACATTATTTTCAGAATAAGAATGAAAAGCATTTTACATCTAAAAACGTAGAAATCTTGAACCTCTATATTTTAAACATATAGTTAAATATATAATATATACAAAAATAATATGCATAATATATTATTTATATATAATATATATTACTTTTGTATATATTAATGTACATATATTGAACTATATATTTTTTTCTAAACTGTTTTTCAAATTTTTTTTTTTATCCTGTAGGTTAGTATTGGGCTCATCGGTATTAAGCTTGCATCAACTTGTAGGCACTTTGAAGTTAAATAATCTCTGTCCCTTTGACAAATAAAATCTATAGATTAAAACAATACAAGAACCCAAAGGTACAATTCCTAGGTTGCTGCCATCACATTTCACCCTAGGGGATGAGTAGTTTTAGTACCCAAGTGTGTATGACTCAGATGAATCAGCTTTCAAGCAGAGGCATAATAAAAATACGCACTGGCTATTGCTCCTACTGACGACCCGTACGGGGGCGGGAGGGCTCTGTGAAAAGCACAGCTCACTGTCCTTCATGGCACAGATTGAGAAGATCTCCACATCTCCATATCTACTAAGCACAATCTTCTTTTAAACAAACATCAGATCTGTATATACACGTCACAGCAGCTGTTCAATATTTTAAAATATGGGCAGGGTTTTAACAATCCTCAAGCTGGAGGTACAGGTAAGCTCCGACTTTTCTGCAATTAATCTCGTCTTAAAAAGAAATCTCTCCCTATGCACACATCAGAATAGCTAAAATAAAAAAGAGTGAAAACACAAAATGCTGGTCAGGATGTGGAGAACCTGGGTCATTCATACATTGCTGGTGGAAATGTGCAATTGTACAGCCATTCTAGCAAACATGTTGGTAGCATCTTATACAACTAAACATGCAAATAACATACTATCCAGCAATTGCACTCTTGGGCATTTGTCCCTGATATATGAAAACTTATGTTCACATAAAAACCTGTACACAATTGTTCAGAGCAACTTTCTTCATAATAGCCCCAAACTGGAAACAGTCCAGATATCCCTCAATAGGTAAATGCATACCATGGAATACCATTCAGCAATTAAAAGGAACTACCGTTTCCCCCAAAAATAAGACCTAGCTGGACCATCAGCTCTAATGAATCTTTTGGAGAAAAAATTAATATAAGACCTGATATTATATTATATTATATTATATTATATTATATTATATTATATTATATTAGACCCAGTCGTATAGTATAATAAAACCAGGTATTATATTATTATATTATATTTATTATAGTATAAGACCGTATATTAATTTTTGCTCCAAAAGACGCATTATACCTGATGGTATGGCTAGGTCTTATTTTCAGGGAAACATGGTAACTAGTGACAGGTATACTGCTTGGATGAATCTTAAGAGAATTATGTTGAGTGAAAAAGTCAGTTCCCAAAGGCTATATACTCTACGATTCCATTTGTATAACATTCTTTTTTTTTTTTTTACTTTTCTTTTTTTTTTTAATGAAAGCTTATTGGAGTGACAATGCTTAGTAAAGTTACATAGGTTTCAACAAAATTATACAGGTAGAAAAAAGATTAGTTGTTGCCAGGGGTTAGGGATGAGGGATGCGTGGCTTTAAAGAGGTAGCATGTGGGAGTCACGTGGTTATGGAAACTTATGGATCTTGATTTCTTCTGGTGGTTACACAAATCTACATATGTGATAAAATTGCATAAATCACACACAAACACACACATACACATGAATGAATGTATAACTGCTAAAATCTTAATAACCTCTGAAGGGACACTGGGTTAAGGATACACAGGACTTCCCTGTACATTTTTGCAATTTCCTGTAAATCTATCATTTCAAAATAAAAAGTTACAAAAAGAAAGAGAAATCTTCTCTGAATCCTCCATACTCTTCTAGCTACTACTCTCTGCTTTCCCTTCTGCTCCCTTTATAGAAATCTTCTCAAGGGTTGTATGTGTTTGCTGTCTCTAACACTCCCACTACACAGCTGTTTCGAATGGGCCCCAATCACAGCTCTGATCCCTCCACCAGCTCCACCTAAAGTGCTCTTGTCAAGATCACCAATGACATCCACATTCCTCAGTCTAGAGGTCTGTTGTTAATCTTCATTGCATATCTGTCATTCCTGACACAATGGCCACCTTTGATAGAAGCGATCACACTGGTCCTTAATACCTTCTTTACTTCATCAACTTTTCTAGTTTTCCTTTTCTCTCATGAGTGGCTCCTTCTCAGTCTCATTTGGAGCTTCCTCTTTATTTCTCAGAGACTTCTCTTCTCTGTCTACTAATTCTGTTGGTAAATCTACCCGGTCTGCCCAGTTTAAAAATTGTCTATCCACTGACAACTCCCAAATTTATATCTCTAGTCCAGAACTCTTCTCTTAATGTCATGTTTGTATCCAACAGCCATTGTAAATCTCTACATTGCAAATAGAGAACTAACAGGCAACTTAAACTTTACATGTACCAAATTAAACACCTGATGAGCCACCAAATATACCCATTCCATTATTTTCCTATGTCCAAAATTGACAACTTTGTATTTCTTGTAACAAAAGCCAAAATATTGATGTCATGATTTTCTCCTCTCATTCTCTCATATATCATGTCAGAAAATACTGTTGGTTCTGCTTTCAAAATACATCCTGAATCTAAGCACTTCACACCACCTTCACTATTACCATCCTAATCTAGCTCATTATTATACTTGGCGTGGATTCTAGAAATAGTTTTCTATATGTCTACTCTGGCCATGCTCTCTACAGTATAGGTCCAGTGCAGAGACCTAAGTGATTTCTAAATCTTAAGTTATATCATGATATTGCTCTGCTCCAAAAGACCCTATATTTTCTGGACCTCATACCTTACTATTATCCCACTTATTTGTTCTGTTTAGTCCACTGGCCTCCTTGCTCTTTCTAGACTATACCAAGTACATGCCACCAAGACTCTTCATTTCTTGTTCCCCCACAAAGATAACCCTCCCCCTTCCCAATTCAGGAACTCAAATGTCACCTTCTAAGATAGAGTCTTATTATTCTATACCTTACTGTTCTGCATAGGATTCACCACCCCCATCATAAATGATATACTATATACGACTATATATCTGACAATTAAGTTCGTGAACTTATCCTAGAAAAAGTGCTACATACCTCATTGCTGAATATCACTTTGGTCACTTTCAAAGTACTCCCCTTGGGAAGCTATGCACCAAAGCCAGCACTTAGTCCACCCTTTCAACCAATTTTGGAACTCTTTTTCTGGAATGGCCATCAGAGCTGTCATCGTATTACCCTTGATGTGTTGAATGGCATCAAAATATCTTCTTTTCAATATTTCCTTTATCTTTGGGAAAAGAAAGAAGTCATTTTGGGGGCCAGATAAGGTGAGTAGGGAGGGTGTTCCAATAGTTGTTTGTTTACTGGCTAAAAACTCCCTCACAGACAGTGCCATGTGAGCTGGTGCATTGTTGTGATGCAAGAGCCATGAATTATTGGTGAAAAGTTCAGGTCGTCTAACTTTTTCATGCAGCCTTTTCAGCACTTCCAAATAGTAAACTTGATTAACTGTTTGTCCAGTTGTTAAAAATTCATAATAAATGAGCTCTCTGATATCAGAAAAGGTTAGCAACATTGTTGCAACAAGTTCACGAACTTAATTGTCAGACCTCATATATGCTATACATATATATATCATACACAGAAGGTGCCAAAAAAATGTGTATGCATTTTAAGAAAAGAAGAAACTATTAAAATTTTAATACTCAATATATACCTATAACAAAAGATGACTACAAATCATGTATATACATTTTTGGCACCCCTGGTATATCATATATATATATATATGTACATATATATATATATATGTACATATATCATATATAGGATATGTATATATATATGTACATATATCATATATAGGATAAATTATACACATACCATTTATTCTTTATTATGTTTGGATTCCCATTAGAAAACAAACTTCATAGGATAAGAGTTTTTGTCTGCTTTTTTCTTTTTCCCTTTTGAATTACCAGTGTCTAAATCATGCCTGGAACATTTAAGACTCTCAATACATAACTGTGGTACAAATGAATTATTTACTCAAGCAATTATACAAGTAATTCTCTACTTCCAAGTAAAATGAGAGTTGGAGTATTGGAGTAGCATGTACTCTAAGAAAACCACAGAGAACCCTTCTACTCTATGACTGACATGTCTGCAAGAGCAGCAAATGTCACCTCATATGTCTGCCAGTCAGATGGCCAACTACATCACAGTCACAGCACCTTCCACTGAACAACAAACTGAGCCCCCGCCCCAGAGGGCAGGGCTCATCTGCTCCCTATTTCCAGGATTCCACAACCCCAGTGCACTAAGAAATGTAGATGGTAGGAGGCATGTGCCTATGCTTCTAGCTTTCTCTCATCCCATAGCATCTCAAGTTTAGCCAATACTTTGAGAGTTGGTATGTTATAAACATCATCTATATATGGGCTGGCCCAGGACTGGAGTTTTTAATTAAAAATTTGTCTTCTGTAAGCATCAGCTAGAATAACAGAAAGCATAACCTGTTCATTCAACAAATCTTTACAAAGGGCCTACTAGATTCAGGCACTTTTCTAGATACTCAGGATAAAATACAAAAAAGTAAAACAGGCAATATGCCTTTTTTATGAAGCTGATATTCTAGAGTTGGAGGAAAACAAACAAAATACAGGCCAACAAAAAAGTTAACAATATAATTTCAGATAATAATTGGTTCTGTGAAGACAATAGGGTGACAAATGACTGAAGAATCTCCTTTAAATTGGGTGATCATGTTATTATTCAATTTGAGCACAAATATGAAAAATTACAACAAACTCATCATGCAAGACCTGCAGGCAGAATTATTCTAAAAGAAGGAAAAGATGCAAAAAAGGCCTTCAGAGATGAGTGTGACATATTTGAGAAACAAATCATAAAGCCAGTATGTTTGCAGCATAGGGAATGGGAAGGAAAGTTACAGAAGATGAAGATGGAAAAGCAGGAACCTGATCAATCCTAGTGAGCTCAGGTAAGAAGTTTGGGTGTTTTTCCAGCTTTACTGAGGTATAATTGACAAATGACAATTGTGTATCTTTAAGATGTACAATGTGGTGATTGGATATATGAATATATTATAAAATGATTACAACAATCAAGCTGATCAGCACATTCATCATCTCACATAGTTCCCATTCTTGTGTGTGGTGATGAGAACACTTAGGATCTACTCTCCTTGCAACTTTCAAGAATACAATACAGTATTAACTATGGTCACCATACTATTCACTAGATTCCCAGAACTTACATACATCTTATAAGTGCAAGTTTGTACCCTTTGACCAACATCTCCCCACTTCTTCCACCCCCTAGCCCTTGTTAACTACTTTTCTACTCTTTGCTTCTATGAGTTCAACGTTTTTTAGGTTACATGTATATGTGAGAACATACAGTATTTGTCTTTCTGTGTCTAGCTTATTTCACTTAGCATAATGTCTCCCAGGTTCATCCATGTTGTCACAGAGAACAAGGTTTCTTTCTTTTTTAAGATTGAATAATATTCAGTCATTGTATAATGTAATATAATACTATTCATTGTAACAATATTATATATATAGTAATATATAAGTTATATATATAACTTATATATTACTGACAGTAATATAGTAATATATAATAAGTTATATATATATAACATGTGTGGATTTGTGTAACCAACAGAACAATCAAAATCCAGAACTTCCCATAACCATATGGCTCCTTTGTGCTATCCCTTTAGAGCCACACATCCCTTATCCCTAACTCCTAGTAACCACTAATCTTGTCTCTACCTATATAATTTTGTTATTTCAAGAGTGTTATATAAATGGAATCATAAAGTATGTAATGTTTGGGTATTAACTTTTTGCACTCAGCATAATTCTCTTAAGGTCCATATAAGCTGTTGTGCCTTTCAGTATTTAGTTTTTTATTGCAACTACATTGCAGCATAATTTCTAAATGTTACTGGAATTAAATTAATATTAACCTAAAGTGGATTGTGGTAAATCAAGATGCATATTATAATTTCTACAGCAACCTCTGAGAAAAATAATACTAAAATGTAGTAAAGAAACCAACAAAGGAATTAATATGGCACACTAGAAAATATCTATTTAATACCCCAAAAGGTAGCATTAAGTAAGAGGAAGAGAGGAACAGAAAAGACATGAGACATAGAGAAAAAGAAATTAAAAGATATAAATTCAACCATATCAATAATAACATTGAATATCACCGAATTAAATACTATGATCAAAAGATATAGAGTGTCCATCTGGAATTAAAAAAAAAACACACGAACAAGATTGAACGATAGGCTGTCTAGTAAAGACACAGTTTAGATTCAAAGCATGAATAGGATGAATGTGAAAGGATGGTAATAGATATGCATATAACATGCATATAGTAACCATTGAAGAGCTGGGGTGGCTGTACTAAGATCAGACCAAGCAGATATTGAGACAAAATTGTTAACTAGAGACAAAGAGGAACATTTCATAATGATGAAAGAGTCAATACAAAGGAGTATATAACAATTATAAATGTTTACACACCTAATGACAGAGCTTCAAAGTACACAAACCAAAAACTGACAGAGTCAAAATGAGAAACAGACAATTTGATGATAATAGTTGGAAACCTCAATACCCCATTCTCAATAATTGCTAGAACTAGACAGAAAATCAAGCTTTAGGAGACTTTGAACAATGTATCAACGAACTTGAAGTAACTGGCATTTACAGAATATGTCCCCTAACAATTGCAACATGCACATAATTCTCAAGTTCACATAGAATATGTTCCAAAATAGACTATACAAGGTCTGCCAATTAAGTTTGAGAATTCTTCCTAGAAAAAAGTGCTACAGACCTCATTGCTGAATATCACCTTTGAAGTACTCCCCTTGGGAACCTACCGTGTTTTCCCGAAAATAAGACCGGGTCTTATATTAATTTTTGCTCTAAAAGATGCATTAGGTCATATTTTAGGAGATGTCTTATTTTTTCATGTACAAAAATCTACATTTATTCAAATATAGTCATGTCATCTTCTTCTGGAACATCGTCATAATGTACTAAATGCGTCCTTCTGTCTGACAATCTTAACTTATTTTTGGGGTAGGTCTTATTTTGGGGGAAACACTGTATGCACCAACTCCAGCACCTAGTCCACCCTTCAAAGCAATTTTGGAACTCTTTTTCTGGAATGGCCATCAGAGCTGTCATTGTATTACCCTTGATGTGCTGAATGTCATCAAAATGTTTTCCTTTCAGTATTTCCTTTACCTTCAAGTAAAGTAAGAAGTCACTGGGGGGCATATCAGGTGAGTAGGGAAGGTGTTCCAATACAGTTATTTGTTTACTGGCTAAAAACTCCTTGCCGACAGTGCTGTGTGAGCTGGTGTATTGTCATGATGCAAGAGCCACAAATTGTTGGCAAAAAGTTCAGATCATTTTCATCTAACTTTTTCATGCAGCCTTTTCAGCACTCTCAAATAGTAAACTTCGTTAACTGTTTGTCCAGTTGTTAAAAATTCATAATGAATGATCCCTCTGATAATAAAAAAAGGTTAGCAATATCGTTTTGACTCTTGATTTGGACTGATGGAACTTTTTTGGTCGTTAAGAATTGGCTGACTTTCATTTGCACATTGATGCTTTGTTTCAGGGTCAAATTGGTACACCCATGTTTCATCATTGTGATAACACAGCCTAAATCATCATCTTGCCTCAGCAAAAGGTCTTGGCAAACTTCAACTCTCCTTTGCTTTTGTTCATCAGTGAGCTGCTTCAGGACCATTGTTGCACATATCTTTCTCATGCTAAGATTTTCAGTTAAGATTTTCCTAACAGTTTCTCTATCGATGTTTACTTGGTTGGCTATGCTTCTCACAGTCAGCCAAAGATTTTGACATACAATTCAACAGATTTTTGCAATGTTTTCATCAGTTCTGTTGGTTACTGGCCATCCTGACCTCTCTTCATCAGTGACACATTCTCTCCCCTCGGAAAAACGTTTCATCTATTTGTACACTGTTGTTTTCTTCATGGCATTATTCCCATAATCTTGTACTAACATGTCCCTGATTTCACTTCCAGACTTGCCAAGTTTAACAAGAAATTTAATGTTTGTTCGTTGCTCTAATTCAAGCTCAGACATTCTCACGATGGCCCACAAAATCACGCAACAGCAATAATGAATATCACTCAGCAAGACACCGCCACACAACGACACGAACACAGCTGTGAGACACTGATATACCAAAGTTATAAAAGTTTACCAAGCTGTTTGTACAGTGCTGCCATGTCAGTGCACAGTAGCAAGTTCACGAATGTAATTGTCAGACCTCGTACGCTAGACTATAAAGTAATCTCGATACATTTAAAGGATAACAACTATACAGTGTGTTCTATGATCACAACAGAAAGAAATCTGAGAAATTTCCCAGTATTTGGAAGTTAAACAAAACACTTCTGAATAACCTATGGGTCAAAGAAGAAACAAAAAGGAAAATTAGACTATATTTTGAACAGAATGAAAACTAATGTATAACATACCAAAATTTATAGGATGCAGGCAAACCAAGGCTAAGAAGAAAATTTATACCTTTGCTCACCAGTATTATAAAAGAAGGACCTCAAATATGTACCCTAAGTTTCCACCTTAAAAATCGAGAAATGGAATAGCACACTAAACCCAGAGAGGAGATTCCATTATTATGAAAAACTCAGAAAAGGCAAATCTATAGAGACAGAAAGCAGATTAGTGGTTGCCTGGGACTTGGAAGTGGGAACAAGAATTGACTGCAAACAGCCTAAAAGGGCCTTTTTGAGGTGATGGGAAATGTCTAAAAACTGGATTGGAATGATGTACTATATAAATGTACTTAAAATCATTGAATTATACAACTAAAATGAATGAACTTAATTGTATGTAATTTATGCCTTAATAAAGCTATCAAGATACAAATAATCTAATTGGCAGTGGAAAAATATGCATATGTATATGTATAATTACCACACATAAATGAAATTTCATATTACTAAATTGAGCTATCCACTGCTTAGTATGAGCAGAGACTTAAAAATAAAAAAGAAATTTATTTAATTCTGCTCTTTATAATTTTATAGTCAATAAAACATCCTCTTCTAGTTTTATCCATTAAAAATGAAATATTTAAATAAACTATTTGGCTGTTGTCTTAGTTTTTGAAATTAAAATTTATGTGTAATATTAAGTAAAAACGTACATCTCCATTCCAACAATAAAATATGTGGGTAACTTGGCAATTAGTCATAGACTTTTTAATAATATCAGTATAGATATGTATATATTGTCTCTCCTCTTTAGCAAGATATTCTGATTTTTCAAGTGGAATTTTATTAAGAGTTCAAGAAATCATGATAATTTTGGCCAGAGATCTATAAGCATATATATTGATATTGTCAAAAAGATTTACATATATATTAATCTGATATAGCTAGGAGCCACATTCAGTAATAAAACTTCTAGATCTTGATTCCATTGACCAAAGCTCTGATATACAATGGATTTATATCATCCTGAAACCTTCAAAAAGTCTATCTGGGTCCTAAATAATCAATAATCTTTTAGGATGTTTTTAGTTGTAAATAAATCTATGTTAAATCAAACTATTAAAAAGGGAAAAAATTAAACCATTTTAAGGGAGGCTGGGAAGTGGATTTTTCTTGGAAAATTCGGTTTCTGAGGAAAAAATCTTAATCCCTTTAGTATAAATTTATTCATTTTTAAATCTGATGGACAAGATCTAAAAAGAAGAAGTCGTGCATTCTTACATGCGGATTGTTTCTTGCAGGAAGTGAAAAATCTTAGATATTACCATGGTTTATGTTCCAAAGGCCAGAGTAGAGAAACACAGTACAGTATATCCAAGGTATTAAAGTTTCATGTGAAGAGGAAAACACAGCAAATAGGGAAGAAAATTATCTATATAGGACTGTTAAAGGACCAATGATGAAAAGAAGCTGAAAAACACTCGTGTAGATGATAATTGTAGAGATAATTTCAAAATAATTTATTTGGCTCTCACTGCCACTCCTTATTTTTTAAAATTCTCATGATAGATAAGAACCTATTGATTACGCTTACAAAAGTGAACTCTTTCTACCTCATAATATGAGATAATATTAAGAATACCAAAACGCTTTCCATACATATTTATAGAAGCTATATCCGAAAAGTCAATATTGTTTCTGATCTTTCATGCTACAAATCAAACACCATATAGACAGATAGCAAGTAATCTCATGGAAAAAAATGATTTTTTTGCTCTTTACTTTCATAATATGTAAATTCTATGTGATAATTGAGTATACTGCTCTGTGAGTGGGGGAGAGAATTATGTCCTGTTCTTAGCCTGCAGCTGCTGAACAAGAACAATGAGAACTGTGCTGACCCAGTACACTGGCACTTTCTTTGCTGACCTAAATTATCAAGGAATTGCTGCAAGACCATCAGGAAAGCTAATTTTAAACACAATTGCATCTAACACATAATATAGTTAGTTATTCAGAAATAGCAGTGTAGATACATTAGAGGAACTGGCATAGTATAATTTCAGAAAAATTACTTAACATACTGCTTTTAAAACTATGTAAAAAAATAAACCAGTCAATGATTTGGTTCAATATTTTTATAGTAAAAAATATATCCATTATGATCACATTCCTAATTTTGCCCTCTTTAAATTGTTTTTACTTCATCTTACCAAGTAAACTAGATTTTACAATAAAAATTTCAAAACTTCCTAATTAAATGTATCTGCTTTTTCAGAAGTACTGCAAAATCACCTATTTCTTTACATATTTAGCAATTCTACCAAATGTTATACAAAACACAAAAAAAGATTTATAGGGATGGAGGGAACACTCAAAAAGAGTAAATTAGCTTCTCCAGGAAACTTGTGTTTTTTTAACAAAAGGGACTACTTTTGTGCTCACTTTGACAGCACATGTACTAAAAAAGGTACTACTTTAGTATTTAATTGGTTACATATTTTACTGAAAATGCTAAAAAACATAATGAATCTTATTTTGTCAACATATGTTTGTTTAAAGGACATAAACAATGTACTAATTTTAGTGATCTTTTAAACAAAAAGCAATACATGTATGGTATGACTACACTGGAGTAAATTCATAATTCTCAGAAGAAAAAACAATTTAAGATATACCCAAAATATACCCATTAAAACTATACCCAAAATATAGTTTTAATGATAGTTAATCAGAAGCAGCACATTGGTTAAATTTTCGCTCTGAAATTTTAAAGTTTTCTAATAAATCTTTCTCTCCTTCCCATTACGATTTTCTATTCGAATTTGCCCAATGATATTTAATTTGTATGGTTTAGATATGGTAAGGATTAATTTTATGTATCAACTTGGCTAGGCCACAGTACCCAGATATTTGGGCAAATATGCCTGGATGTTGTTGTCAAGGTATTTTTAGATGAGATCAACATAAAAACAGATTCTCCTCCAATCCTGTAGATGGGCCTCATCTAATCAGTTGAAAGCCTCAAGGAAAAGACTGACCTCCCCGCCAGGAAGAGGGAATTCTGCCAATATACCATCTTCAACTCAACTGCAACTTTAACTCTTTCCTGGGTCTCTAGATTCTGTCCTGCCTAGCAGATTTTGGACTTGCCAGTCCCCATAATTATGAGACAAATTATTAAAAGAAATCAGATAGATAGATATTAGGTTGGTGCAAAAGTAATTGCGGTTTTTGCTAGATAGATAGATATAGATTATATCTATGGATAGCTAGACGTAGATTATATCTATATTCATCTATCTATCTATCTATCTATCTATCTATCTATCTATCTATCTATCTATCTACCTACCTACCTACCTATCTATTCTATATCCTACTGGTTCTGTTTCTCTGGAGACCTCTGACTATCACAGACTTATAATGCTTTCTTAACTTTAAAGGTTGTATAATATACTGAAAGGTTTTTAATAGAGGAATTATTAGTAACTACCCCATGTAATGTTTTTTGAAATAAAGCTTATTAAAATTCATACTTCTCTGTAGATGGAGGAGAGAGGGGGAGAGAGAGGGAAAGACAGAGGGACAGAGAGAGGGAGAGGGAGAGAGAGGGAAAGACAGAGGGACAGAGAGAGGGAGAGGGAGAGAGAGAAGGGTGGAACAAGTGATATTTCCCCCATTCCCTCTATATTCCCTCTGTTTCTTCATTGCAAATAGTGAAGTAGAGACTGTGGATTAAAGTAGGTTAAAGATTACTACAGTTTTAAACAATACAACTGACCAGCATCCTACACTGCACCAGAGATACATAGCTATTTTTCTAAGGGAAGGAAACAGGTTCAAATAAAGGAAGACCGATCTCTAAGGTCACAAAATCATTTGATGGGAGAGCCAAAAATAGAACTGCCTCTCCCTATATCTGAGAGGTACTCTTCAGTTGGAATAACTCTTCCTAATTTTTATACATATAATGTATGTACACAAATGTACACAGGCCTGTATGCATGTATGTATTTCACTGAAAAATCAAATAATTTGTTCTACTTTATCTCTAGTGGACAAAAAGTCCCCAGTCTTATCTTCTGATTATAATTACCATCAAGAACTAGAATCATTAACCAATTCCTTAGTTACCCACAACTTTTATTTCTTTTTTTTCTAATTCAAATAATTTAACATTGTCTGTCTACACCTGAATTATGATATCTATCTAAGGGCACTGTTTTATTCTTTCTGCAATGATATTAAAATATCTACTGAACAACCAGCTACAATGTAGGAAACAGAAAAAAAAAAAAAAAAAAAAAAAGCCTCACCTTGATTCCACAGTGAATGTTTGACAGAGATAGATAGTCCCAGGCTTTTGAAGAATAAACAGGGCTAGAATTTTGCCCAGAATGAAAGGGAATAAGCGTGTGTGGATGGAACTGGGGGATTGGCAAATGGGATTAAGGAAGAATTCTTAGAGGAAATAAAGCCTGGTATAACTGTTGCCTTAGTGAAAAATGGAAGAATAGTGCTCTAGGCGATGAAACTAAAGCAATTCAGTGACATGGACACACAAAGGACCAGGCAAGTGATGGAGCTGGAGCAGCCTTGAGTAGGGAGTGATATAGTTATGAATGCATTGTTGTAACAATTTTTGTTACAGGAGTGGATGCAGGAAGCATGATTGGAGTCCAGAAAGTGAATCAGTAGACCAGCACACTAGTCTAGATGAAAAAGGTGAAGGGAAGGACTTAAGTCTTAGAACAAAGATGGTAAGACTAGAGGGAGGGGATAGGTTTGAAAAACTAGGAGGTGAAATCAGCAGGAGCTACTGAGTATTTAGATTGTGGAGGGAGAAGAAGAGTGAAGAATGATCTAAAGATTTTAGCTGAGATAGAGAAGATTCAATAGAAAAACAGATCTGGGGGGCAGGGAAAAGTAGGAGGGAGACAATAACATCGTAATAATACAAAGTTCTGTAAAATACTCGAGGGGAGAGCTTCACTTATCTATTGCATATAGAGACCTGGAGCTCATGAAAGACGACAGGACGAAAATAGAAATTTGAAAATCAACAGTACACAAGTAGTTAAAACTATAATAATGAATGAGATGGCAAAGCACCATTTTTTAAATGGAGTTACTGTTCATTGAGTTTTCCTCTACCTATTCTTGCTTTAGGATGTAATGGCACCAACAACTAATTCCAGTCTCATGTCTTCCAAGAGAAAAATGAAGCAGAGCTCGGATTCTGATCTCCACTAGAGGAACCTGGATGGTAGAGTTGCTAGTGATCCTATGGAATGCAGGAAAAAAGATGGCTCTAAGTCCAAGCTTTTTATTTTTTATCCCCATTCTCTGTCTCTATTCCATAATTCCTGTTGTGTGTCTATTATGCATGTGTATTTTTTATCTTTTGCAAAAATAAGACACGCTTGTGATAGCCACATAAAACAATACAAACATATATGGAAACACTAATCAGCTCCCCTTCCATCTTCCGAATTCTATTTAATAACACATTATTCCCCAATAGTCAACCTAGTGTAATTTTTTTGGCCATAAATAACAACATAAAAAAAATATATAGTGTGCACGTGCACACACTCAACAAAAATGAAACAAAGTTTCAGGAAACCTCAGAGTTGGCATGAACAGTAGAAAAGAGTATTTGTTCCATTCATTAATTCAGAACCAATGTATTGTATTAGGTACATTGCTAGGTAGCAGAGATATAACTGTAGATAAAAACTGTCAATATTCTCAAGGAATTTATAATCTACCACGGGAAACAGACAAGTAAATAGGCAACTGCAATAAGCTTTGTTTAGTACAATGCATATGGCTAAATTCAGGGTGGGGGAAGGAGGCAGTTAAAGAGAGAAGTGTAAGAAAACTCCATTACCTCTACAGCACAAAAGCATGACACTAAGAAATCCTGCATTTAAACATCTTGACTTTAACACTTGCTTTCTCTTCATTTATCCATAAAATAATTTTAGGGCAGATCACATGGCATGCATTTGTGATTTAAACAGACAGCCCTCTTTAACCCACAGAGACTGGGATGACTCAAACCCTACCTGCCTTCAAATGTCATTATGCTCTCCTACTCTGTTTCATCACTGCTCTAAGCTTTTTAAAATCACCCATATAACTTCTGGTTTTAATTATTAAGTCTTTAATCATTGTCTATTAATATTGGGCTTTGGGCATCTATGTCAGTTAGAAATAGAAAAAGCAGGAAGATGACAAATGCATGAGGCTTTCACACAGTAAATATTTTGGTATTTGAATTAGCCTGAGGCAAAGTGACGAAGCAGGCAAAGTCTGCTTTCTGAATACATCATCCCTTTTCTGTCCTCCTTTCAGCAAGCCCTCTCGGAGTTGTACTTCATACTGCCCCATGACCTTGACGGTCTAATTCTTGTCAAGGCACTGCTGTTTTAATTTCCTATTATGAAGGAGAACACAGGAATAAGTGTTAATTCTTAACCTGAAATAATACATCTCTCTAAAGATGTAATACAAAGACCAGGTTGCTGTTCTCAGTGATGCAATTTCAATGTACTTAATAAACAGAAAATGTTGCCTCTTTATTTTGTCGATGGTTTCTTTGGCTGTGCAGAAGCTTTTTAGTTTGATATATGCCATTCATTTATTTTAGCTTTTACTTCCCTTGCCTTTGGAGTCAAATTCATAAAATGATCTTTGAACCCAAGGTCCATAAGTTTAGTACCTATGTTTTCTTCTATGCAGTTTATTGTTTCAAGTCTTATGTTTAGGTCTTTGATCCATTTTGAGTTAATTTTGGTACATGGTGACAGATAGCAGTCTAGTTTCATTCTTTTGTATGTGGCTCTCCCAGTACCATTTACTGAAGAGGCCATCTTTTCTCCATTGTATGTTTTTGGCTTCTTTGTCAAAAATTATCTGTCCATATTTATGTGGGTTTAATTCTGGGTTCTCAATTCTATTCCATTGATCTGTGTGTCTGTTTTTCTGCCAATACTATACTGTTTTGATTATTGTTGCCCTTTGGTACAAGCTGAAATCAGGGAGTGTGATACCCTCAGCATTGTTCTTTTTTCTTAGGATTGCTTTGGCTATCCGAGGTCTTTTGTGGTTCCATATAAATCTGATGATTTTTTTGTTCTATTTTTTTTTAAAATTCCATTGGGATTTTGATGGGGATTGTATTAATTCTGTATATTGCTTTGGGTAATATGGCCATTTTAATTATGTTGATTCTTCCAATCCATGAACATGGAATGTCTTTCCATTTCTTTGTGTCTTTTCCAATTTCTTTTAAAAATTTCTTACAGTTTTCAGTGTATAGGTCTTTCACATCCTTGGTTAAGTTTATTCCTAGATATTTTAGTCTTTTTGTTGCAATTGCAAAAGGAATTTTTTTTTGTATTTCTTTTTCTGAGATTTCATTGTTAGTGTATAGGTATGCAGTTGAAATAGTACCAGTTGTGACAACAAGGACGGATCTTGACATTATTATGCTAAGTGAAATAAGTCAGACAGAAAAAGTTGAGAACCATATGATTTCACTGGTATGTGGTATATAAAACTGAAAACAACAAAAGAACAAGACAAACAAATGAAGAAAAAAAAACCTCATAGACATAGACAATAGTTTAGTGGTTACCAGAGGGGAAGGGGGAAGGGGCGTGGTAGCTGAGGGTAAAGGGGATCAAATATATGGTGATGGAAGGAGAACTGACTCTGGGTGGTAAACACACAATGTGATATATAGATGATGTATTACAGAATTGTACACCTGAAATCTATGTAACTTTACTAACAATTGTCAGCCCAATAAACTTTAATTAAAAAAAAATAAAAAATAAATAGAAAATGTTATGAGATGAGGTGAGCATAGTCAACAGAAATACAATATGTGGTGTATTTCTTGGAGAGCTTAGGCTTGCTAGGTCACAGGCATCCACAATCAGATAGGAAATAGTTAATAAATATTAATATTGGCTTAATACACATATCATATAAGTAAATACAAACATTTATTAATCACTACTTCATTCATTCAAGAAGCATTTACCATTTGTCTGTCACTACTTGGCACTATGGAAGATGCTGGCCATGAAGAGCCAGCCTGTAAAGGGTTCAGTTGAATGATTCCATGGTACTGATAATTTGCTTAGGGAATGAGTTCAAAATATCATACGCTGAGATACACATAGGGCATAAATAGGACTAGAAGACTGTCATCTACCCCAGATTGGATGTAGTTAGTGGTGGAGGGCGGCGTGGGGTGGGTATGCGTGCCAACATGCAAAGCTGAGTCTTAAAGAAATAGGAATTGAGGCTATGGTGGGGGAAAGCAGAATGAAACATCATTTGAAAAGGTACATGTCGCATCCCGCACGATGAGGGCTGTGGGGAGGGAGGAGGGCGGTGCAGGATTAAGAAAAGACAGTAGCCATGAATAGAGTTAAGCGGGGCAGAAGGAAGTGCAGTCTCAAGGACTGGCCTAATCGGCCTACACATTAGCTTTTATTAGTTAGGTGGGGAAGTAAAGGAGATAAAGCTTGTCAATCCCATGATCTGTGAATCCCACATATCATAATAGGAAACTGATTCAAGCCAATCACCGTTGCCTGTAGGCAGCAGAACTGTAAGTCTCAGGATGTTTGTACTTCCCCAAGGGATAAAATCTATATGCATATGAATAGATGGAGAGCACACCATTGAATCACTTCCCTTGCAGGTTTTGGGAAGGAATGCAGCCACAGAGGCAGAGGCTTTCCTTAGCCTGGGGAAGGCTGGGGGCTGTGCCCACCTCTATGAACCCTGTGGGTTCTCCTGTTGGTCCCCACTCGACTGCGCCTGGCTTGAGGAATCTTACTCATCATTCGCTGACCAGCCATCTTTTTGGGGCCAAACAGGGAAACATAAGGTGTAAACACAAAGGTGAAGCAAAGTCCCTGAAAGCATCCGTCTCACAGACTCTCCTTTCTTTGGGGGCAGGTACAAGGAGACAGACGGGTAGGCTGCTGCGTGGCCACAGTACTGATCAAAGAAAGAACAAATTTAAGAAATAGGAAAATAACACATGTGATTGTGTATGGCTGAAGCATAGGGAATATGTGGGAGATGGTCAAAATTGAACCCAGAGTCAGGTCACATACCATGCTAAGGAGTTTGGGCTTTATTCTCTTTGGTATAGACAGCAGGGAGCCACTGAGTAAACTTAATCTGAAAAAAGGTGCATTTGAATTTCCGCAAGATTGCTGTAATAATAGTGTTAAAATTGATCATATGAGAAGAGGAAATAAAATAGCTATAGTCATAATCTAAGGGGAAATGATGAAGGCCTGACTAAGGCAGGAACTAAAGATAAGCAGTGGTAATGAACAGGAAAGGCCGGATAAGAAGAATCAACAGTAATCTGAGGTTAATGTTCATGGGGCAATGTAGGTGAGAAAATAAGGTGAGGGAACGGGGAAAATCAAGGAGATGCCCAGGATTCTGACTTTGGTCAGAAAGGGAATCCAAGTGTGAGTGAAATGGAACTAGGCCATCTCATGCCTTCCCTGCTCACACATATCACCCACCCCTAGGCCAGCCTTGTCCAACACTGCATCAGCACCAACACACACACACACACACACACACACACACACACACACACACACACACACACCATGACAAAATCACCTAATGAGATATTTTCAGAATCTATTCCCCTGGTTAAGCAGTATAAGATTGTATTGTTAATAGAAAAATTGATCAGAAAAAATAAAAACACTATTTTTTCTCTTTTAGTAACTTATATGGGTTAATTCTTTTCAAACAAACTGCAATTTATGCATAACTTGCAAAAAAGAAATTTTATCTATATAATTTTTTGGGGAAAATCCATAAATTAAATTGCATTTGGTCACTCCATGACTATGAGCTCTTCTTTGCCCCAGCTTTACTAGGCATAATTTCATCAGTTTACCATAACACTTCCCACTAATCCAAGAGTTTCAAACACATTTAAAAAAAAAATGTTAGTAAATAGATGCTGATAAGAAACCAGGATTAAGTGGATTAAATTATTCCAAAAATTTTAAACTTGTTGATACTTTGAGCTGCAATTCAGTCAGACGTTAATTAGCCAAATTAGTCATATATTCTTTGTTTGCTCAGCACCCTTTCACAATAATATACAATTCATGAAGCTTGTCTTATTTGTAATAAATTTAGGCATTCAAAACTGAGACCAACCAACCTGAGGCCAAACTTGTGCTCTTCTAAAGCAAATGGTTTTCTGACTATTGTTTTACCTATGACAGTCCCTAAGATCAATTTGATTCAACATTATAGTAAAAAAAAGCAGTGGGATAATGTTATTCTACTCTCTTTACTGTAGGCCTTAGGCATCGTACTCGTCTGTATCCACCATGAGGATGAGGCTCCTGACTTATCTCCCTCTAGCGCTGAGCACAACTAGTACATAATGGAATCACAATATGTACCTGTGCAAAAGCCTAGGCGGAATAAGAAGCAACAGATACAATTCTTTAGATTAGATTAAACTATGACTTGAGAATTGAATTTACCACACTAAGTGCTTTCTTTAAACAGCAAATCTTTACTTCCAGTTAATATTTAAGACTATCCACATATGAGGCCCAATATATAACTATATAACTGTTTATAACTATAAAAAACTGATTTCTTTTTATCAGTTTAAACTCATAATAAATGTTGATAAATGGAAAATTAGCAAACATGGGTGGTTTTAAAATATAATACACTTATAGTTGACATATCAATATAAAAAGGAAAATCTGTAGATTCTAAAATAAGAAAAAAACCTTTCAAAAGAGTATGAAAACCAATGGAAAAAAATGAATCATATTTGATCATAGCAAATTTCAAAGAGCTACCTAAAGCCATCACAAGCATAAATAACACTTGGCATATAATGTCATTATTTCAAATAGTTTATGTGTGTCAAGGCAATAACCAGCTGTTAATTTCATTGTGCTCTCCTACACACTTACTAAAATTATTTTTCGGTATATCCAGTGATTACTTTTGCTACATACTCCAGTTCCATAACTTGTTCTCTTCTATCTCGAGAATTTTCAATCTGATTACATTTTCCATGATGCAAAACCACAATGCCCTTATTGAAATCCAGTTAGAAATAGCTGAATTCTGTGTCCTTCCTCCTTCTGCTTTATGTCATACAGCCCTACACTGTTATAAATGGTTATTTGAATTTCAATGGAAACCTAACTGATGTATCTTTACCACAATCTCATTGGACAGGATCTCTACTGTTCTGATTTGAGGACTGTTCTAGGCCATTTCTTATGAAGGAATCAATTTAGAAAATATTTGTTTGAGCCAAGATATAATTAGTATCAATGGGAAACTTTGCAAGTCAGAAGAATAAATAGTCTATAGTCTTAAAAAGGTAGTCTTATAAAAAAAGTCAGGCTTATTAGAAGAATGATTCTGAGCACTTATTAGAAGAATGATCAGTAATTCTTGGTTGGCTATATTTCTCTCCTTTAATACCAGGTAGAGGTGAAACAAATCTTATTTCATAGATTCATGAAGTGCTTATTGGACACAAAGCAGTGCCCTGGGATTTTAGGTTTTTGGAACTTGCCATTGTGCATCAGGGCACTACACGATTAATCCATAACCATCCAGAGCACACTTAAAATGCAATTTTCTTGACAGTGGTTTTCTAGGTTTACTTATACATTCGGTTATTTGGGCTCAGAGCCTTCTGATTTCATAAATTCTGACTGTGTCAAGTGAATCAAGGGGAGGCAATGTTTCCTTCCCAACACAATGACCCTTCAAAGGTCTGGATATTGTCATGGCACCAATGCATTTTCAGGAGTTCAGAGCGCTAGTCCCAGTACTTTTTATTTATTACATGCACACACACAAACACACACATGCAGAGTTCAGACAAGGTGGCTGCATTTGTGGATGGTGCTCCCTCCAGAGCCGAACAAAGAAGAGAATAAGAAAAGGTGAATGATGTGTTCCTTCTTTTGCAACTGCATAGCATTTGTTACCATTCTAATCTTTACAAAAATATAATTGAGTTCAGAATAGAAAAGAACTGGTATATTCCTCTAAGTTAATTATTCCTAGACTCTGAGTTAAATTTTCTCATGCAATTACATTGCTTGAAAAATGTCAAGTATTTATAAAAGCTCTAAAACCTTTAGCTGTTGGCCATGTTTTCCTTCTTGAAGAAAATACGGAGTATATTTTTATTTCAATGAGTTGGATGTAATAAACATATCCTCTTAAAGAATAAACAGAATCAACAGTTCTACAGAAGAGATTACACTGCTTAGGATTTTAAAATTAACTTCATCTTCAATCGCTCATAAAACTTCTACATTGTCCTTACAAAGACTGACAATTAAGTTCATGAACTCGTCCTAGTAAAAGTGCTACTTAGCTCATTGCTGAATATCACTACAGTCACCTTCGCAGTACTCCCCTTGGGAAGCTATGCACCGATGCCAGTGCCTAGTCCACCCTTCAAATCATTTTGGAACTCTTTTTCTGGAATGGTCATCAGAGCTGTTGTCATATTACACTGATGTCCTGAATGTCATCAAAATGTCTTCCCTTCAATATTTCCTTTAACTTCATGTAAATAAGAAGTCATTGGGGGCCAGATTAGGTGAGTACGGAGGGTGTTCCAATACACTTATCTGTTTACTGGTTAAAAACTCCCTCAGAGACAGTGCTGTGTGAGCTGGTACATTGTTGTGATGCAGGAACTCCTTCAGGACCATTTTTGCACACACCTTTCTCATGCCAAGATTTTCAGTTAAGATTTTCCTAACTGTTTCTCTATCGATGTTTACTTGGTCTGCTATGCTTCTTACAGTCAGCCGACAATTTTGACACAATTCAACAAATGTTTGTAATGTTTTCATCAGTTCTGCTGGTTACTGGCCATCTTGACCTCTCTTCATCAGTGACATGTTCTCTCCCCTCAGAAAAATGTTTAATCCATTTGGACACTACTATTTTATTCATGGCATTATCCCCATAAACTTGGACTAACATGTCCCTGACTTCACTTCCACTTGCCAAGTTTAACAAGAAATTTAATGTTTGTTCATTGCTCTAATTCAAGCTCAGACAATCTCGCGATGGCACACAAAAACACCCAACAACAATAATGAACACCACTCAGCAAGACACTGTCACATGTTGACATGAAAACAGCTGTGAGACACTGATATAGCAAGGTTCTGAAACCTTACTGAGCTGTTTGTACAGTGCTGTCAATGTAAGCTAAGTGCACAGTGGCAAGTTCACAAACTTTATTGCTAGACCTCATATATTGTGACATATACATTATTACTTTCTAATAAAATATGTAATCCATACCACTGAGGTAATATACACACAATCACGATTCACTTTGAAAGGATTCCAGGAAAACATTTTTTAAATAGAATTAGCGAGGGAGTAGAAAACAGGTAATACAATGTTGGTAGGAGTGTAAATTAGTACAGCCTTTGTGGAAGGCCACTTGGCTGTATCAAAATTCAAAGACCACATATCCTTTGGTTCAAAAATTCTACAATCTGGAATCCATCATATGCAAGTATATTTGCATATACACAAAATGTACATGAGAATGTTTATTATTGCATCAAGTATAATTCCTTAACTTTTATTGAGCATGAATTTATAGGATAGCTAAATTAAATTCACATTATGGACTAATATGCAGCAGCTCAATGTAGTGAAGTAAAGCCACATATACTGATTTAGAAAGATATCAGAGATGCATTGTTAAATGAAACATGTAAGGCTAAGTTACAAAACAATGCATCCAGTATGATCTCCTTTATATAAAAACTAAATCTATCTATCTATCTATCTATCTATCTATCTATCTATCTATCTATCTATCTGAAAAAAAGTTTGTAAGTATGGTTATGTACAGAAAAAACAGGAGAATGGGGAAGAGTGTGCAAGCAGGAGGCCAGGAAAGAGGTAGTAAGACTTTCACATTTTTCATTTTATATTTCACATTTAGTTTTGTAATATTTGATTATTTTACAATGAATATTTTACAAATTGCAGGGAGAAGTAATCCTATAGTATTGGTAAGTTAGTCTTATACCTTAAGACAAAGTCACTTTCTATGAATCTACAGACTGAATTATAATTAAAAACAAAACCAAATTTAAATAAAAAGCAAAACCCAGCTCCCCATGTGCTTATAAATTTAGTAGGAGGTGAGGCAGCACACAATATGGAAGCACCTAAGACTTAAGAACTTTAACTTGCAGCTTAAGCTAAACTCATCTTTTTCATATTTATTTTCTACTCTTCTCCAACACCAATCCTCCCTTTCAATAGCTTGGTTGTGTTGTAATTCCATAAATACCATACCATTCTTACTATTTATCTCTGAATTTGATGCACTTGAGGTGCCTCTTCAGCCAACGTCCCCTTTGCTGAGAATTCTTTGACAACTACACATCCATAACTTTCCTCCAGAGAAAGTGGGTCTCTGCTTCCATATTCACAGCATGTAATCTCCTCTCCTGTGTCTCCACAGTTTATTGTACTGAGTGTCCACCCATACTTATCATCTAATCAATCAGATCCTCTCTCTTAAGAATTTCATCAAGATCATCATAGGCTCCAAGACTGAATCAGTTACTAATTGTTCTTGGAGCTGGAAAATCACACAGACTCAGGAGCAATGGAAGCCATTGGGGCTACTTGTGTTAATTATTACACAGAGAGAGTAAGATTTCAGGCACTTAGACAGAAGGAGAACAAGAACGAAATGATGTCAGTGAGAACAAGAGTGAAAAGGAGAAAAGCGGAGGAGAGGGGGGCAGACATAGCTGCTTTCTTCCCAAGAGCTTTTCAGTTCCTCCACTGAGAAAACCGAGTATTTCTTCATTTTCTTTGGACCTACTGGATACCAACATAATTTTTAATAAATATTTTCTCTATAGATGGATGAATAAAGAAGATGTGGTATTTATATACAATGGAATACTACTGAGTCATAAGAAAAGATAAAATACTGCTATTTGCAACAATATGCATGGATCTTGAGATTATCATGCTAAGTGAAATAAATCAGAAAAAGTCAAGAACCATATGACTTCACTCATATGTGGGATGTAAAATTGAAAGCAACAAATGAATAAGACAAACAAACAAACACTCATAGACACAGGTAACAGTTTAGTGGTTACCAGAGGGTAAGAGCGGGGAGAGTTGGTAGAAGATGGTAAAGGGGGTCAAATACATGGTGACAGAAGATCTGACTTTGGGTGGTGAACACACTGTAATATATAGATGATGTATTATAGAACTGTACACTTGAAACCTATGTAATTTTATTAACCAGTGTCACCCCAATGAATTTAATTTTTTTAAAAAGACAAAAACAGCCAAATATAAACAATATACGATTTATGCATATGTGCATAGTTGATCAAACCATAAAAAAATATTTTTTAGTGAAGTTAATTTGACTGGGTCTTATCTTAGCTACTTGATAAAAAATGTTTCTTGGACTGTCCCTATATCAATTTCAAATCTCATTTTACAAGACCCAGCTATTCTTCTTTTTTCTTGAATTTCAATTTACAGCAATTATTCCTTCTGTGAATACAGTACACACAGTCTTTGCCTCACAATTTAAGCTTAAATGGGAGCAACTTTCATCTGTGATGCAATGACTTTGAGACTTTCTTTAGGGCAGAGGTAAAGTGCTCTATTTCTTCAACAGTTTAATTATGTTGAGGGATTCTACATAGCAGAATTGAATGAAGATTGTTGAGGGGGTCTCCTGAAATTCTTTAAATCAACTCAGTATGCATTCAAGAAATATGTTGACTAAGTTGTTAAGCCTATGTTCCAAAAATATAACTGAGTCTCAACTTAACTGACATAGGTAATTATGGCATATAATCTACCACTGCAATCTAATAAAAATATTTAAATGAAAGAAAGTATCTCTAAAGAGATGTAATATGCTAGAAAATGGGAGCCAATTTTGAAAAAATGAATAAACCTATCTACACTGCTTAAACATCTAGAGTTAGTTTAAGTACATGTGATAAACACCAATGTCATGTTCAAAACCCAGATGAAATCTCAATGTAAAGAAAGAATGTTAGTAAAATATTATTGTTGATGTGTTGTATCACTTATACACAAATATTATTCCATGAATAGAATAAATGAGATAGATGAAAATCTTAAGTAAAATTATATTCATGACTATTAAAAGTTGTAATCTAATGGGTAATACAATGCATCACAAATATAGAATCCTTGATAATTTCCCAAATATTATTCAGTAGAAAACAAAAGGAATATAGTTAAATTTTGAAAATTATTCTTATAATTTCCACTAACACATAATAAAATAACTACCCCTTCAAAATGACAATAACCTTTAAAAAGGTGCCAATTCAACAAATGCAAGAGGAGAACAAGCATTTTCCCTTGACTGGAGAAAATAAATCTACCAATAGAATGAAAAATGGAGGGTAAAAAGTCACAGGAGAAAGAAAATCCGATATATATATTAACGTATCTTCTTCTCCATCTTTCTTTCCCTTGCTTCTCCCAAACCACTCCCTCTTTTCATTTACTAAAGATACATGCGCAGGTTGATCATATTGCAGACCTGCTCCCACGCCCAGGAGGCACACTAAGCTGAGTGTTAAAGGATTATCATTGAGAGTAGAATCTAACCTAGTAGGTATACCCCATGAACTCTCTCTTCATCTTTACAAATCTCTGACTTCCTATTTTTCCATCCCATTTAATCTTTGCCATACCATTAATACTTTTCCAGGATCTCAACTCATTGCTTGTATAGTAGCTTACAAATCTCATTTCTGTTCAGACACAACACTGATGAGATGTTTTTGTTTTTGATCCACTATTCTGGCATCAGGACTCAACCTCTCTTGAGGTATATTCCGGAAGGCAACTTAATGATGCAGTTACCAGTTCAGTTCTACTCTGCTACATACATACAACTTCCCTTACCGCTGACCTAATTAAAACAAATGTTAAGGTGTGAGAGACACCCTAATTTAACATTTAAGTAGCTTTAACCAACAATCTATTCATTTTATCATTCTACAGGTACTATTTAAAATGATTGATATATGGCTTACTGGAAAGTTTTCCCATGTTATAATCAATGTGCTTCTGTTCTCTAAGACCTAGAAGTTTGAGACCTTGGCTGTTCTTACATCTATTAGAGTTTAAACCAACAACTGTTTTCAGAGATATAGATGGATAGATAGATAGGTGATAGAAGATATAAGATAATGATGATAGATAGATAGATAGATAGATAGATAGATAGATAGATAGATAGATAGATATAAAACAATGCAAGACCAATCTGATAAATATCAGAGGTACAATTAACTCAGAGGTACAATTATATCACAAAAATGATCCCAATGATATCCAATTGCTAGAAGCTATAAGGAGTATATTTTGAAAGAGTCCACAGGCATTTTTGATGAATCTTAGTTTTCTCTCCAAATGTTCCAAAGTAATAGTTCATAGAGCAAAGTGAAAGTATCTAGATTACTGGACTATTATGCTTTTTTATTATTTCATACTTAAAGTCTTCTATAATGTGTTCCTCACATTCTTTCTAACATTCTGTCTTGCTTTTCATTTCATGTTCCAACAGGTTAGAACCAATTAGATAGGAGTCTCCCATTTCCTAGTTCTCTGGCATTTAACCTCCTTCATTCACTAATAAAAATAAAATAAAATAAAATAAATAAAATAAAATAAGAGACCTGGCTGGAGAATTCCTCACACATACAAAACCAATTAAGCCATGTAAACAAAATCTAATCTAGCTTGTTCTGCAACATAAGCAAAACTTAACTGAGGTGGTATTTCTTGTAAATGCCTCTAATAATCATGAACAAACTTCAATCATTTTCCTAAAATGGTATAAGATAATAACTTTTAACCAATCCCCTGTCATCACTGTTATCACCAATAATTATAAAGGTTAAATAAGTTCCACATTTTTGCTTTGTAATCTGTCCTATAACATTACACTTTTCAGCTTCATTCCACTTTCAGTTTGAAGACTCCCAAATCATGAACTGTTCCATTATGCACAATAAACCTTAATTAAAATTTTAATTGATCTGATGTTATTTTTAACACTAGCATTTGTATGTTCAAATCCTATTTATTCTCTAAAGTCCCACTAAAACACCACCATTGTTATTAAATTTTTTTTGATTCCTTCACATTAAGCTGGTCTCTTCCTACTCTAAATTTCCAGGGACTTGTACATATCTTTCTAATTGTTCCTATCTCACACAGTGGAATGTAGTTACTGAGTCTAGGCTCTATAGTCAGATTCATCTGGATTCCATTTTCCAGTCCACCTCACTAAACTTTAATATATGTCTCCTCATTATATATAACATATAAATAACATATATATATATAATATGTAATATATAAATTTATATGTATATATATATTTACTTGCTAACTCTCAAAAATAGGAATGCTAATTCATTTTTTTAAAGGCTATATGGAACATTTTTTATATTGTTTTATATTTTATGCTATCTCACATGTATACAATTCTCACTTCAGAGTACTTAAAACATAGCAGAATTTAATGAAGATTGTTGAAGGGGTCTTCTGAAGTTCTTTAAATCAAACACAAATTTGACAGTACATTTCAGCAATGTAAACTAAATAGCAATACATTGAATTATTTCAAGGCTAGAGCAACTAAAAACCTTGGAAACCAAGTAACATTCAAAGGCCTAGCTATATTTTAGTAACAGTATTTAGAATGAACAGAGGGTTCCTGTCTTTATTTTGCCTAATAAGGGTAAAATGATTGCTATGCCCACTAACAGAGTTTAGCAAAGAAATCAGAGGTTAATTAGCTTCACTTACTCTTCTTACAAAGGTTAAATGTCCTAAGAATTACAGCATCACCATCCAGATAGTACAAAAGTACAAACAAAACATTACCTGGGGAATAATGTTCCAATATAAAGGTCATTATCTTGAGGTTTGGGGTCAAGATGGTGGAGTAGGTAAATGCTAGGCTTATCCTCTCTCACAACCACTTCAAAATTACAACTAAACTACAAAACAACCATCATTGAAAATCACCTGAAATCTTGCTGAACTCAAGCCCTACAACTAAGGATGGGCAGAAGAAGCCATGTTGAGACTGGTAGAAGGGGCAGAGATGCAGAACGGACTGGTTCCACACTTTCCTGTGACCATTAAAAATTAGAAGGGATATTTTATTGTGGAAGTTCCCCATGAAGGAGCAAGGGGGTCCCAGGGTCACACCAGGCTCCCCAGCCCAGGGTTCCAGTGCCAGGGAGAGAAGTTCCCATAATTTCTGGTTGTGAAAACCAGCAGAGATCGTGACTGAGAGAGACAAAAGTGGCTGCAGTCCCAGGCACTCCTCTCAAAGGGACTGCACAAGAACTTACTCACTGATGAAATCACTGGCCCTAAGCTTCGGTGCTGGGACAGCAGCTGGAGAGATGACATGGATATATGGGGGGACCTGAGCTGTCTGGCTTGAGGACAAGGGCTGGAGGGGCATCTTTCTCCCAGACAGACGAGCTGGTGGAAGCCATTGTTCCTTGGTTGGGCCCTCCCCTTCCCAGTGTGCAGATGCTGGTGGCTGCCATATAGGATTCTATATCCAGCTGACTAACACCATTTGTTCACCACGCCCTGGTGATTCTGAGACCCTACCCCATCCAAATTTTGGGCACAGACAAGCCAGGTCCAGTGGTTTTTTTCCTATAAACCCTCTGCCTTGGCTCATGCTGCAGACATTCCTAGGGTCAGGTAATTCTGGCTGAGAAACCCCAAGCCCAGCATTAGCAGCAGCCAGCCTAGATTCACAGCTTGGCATTATGAGGCCATTCAAAGCTCAGTGCAGGTGGCGGCCATCTGTGGATTGTTTTATGGCTCCTGCCAGGTGGCAGGAAGCTGGGAACAGGCGACAGCTGAAGTTGGCCCACAGCGGGTCCCTTCCCAGGTAGTGCTGGGGCTAGCACACCCAGTGGCCAGCTTCAAACACAGCCAGAGTATCACCTAGCTGCCTCCAAGGATGACACACCCAAGGGGTGGATTAAGCAGGCACTGGAGCCCTGCTGAGGCAGATCTTACTCTGTAGAGTCAGCCTCTGCATCACAACTCCTCAACTGTAGTCAGAGCCAGTCCTCACAACAAATCAGCCAGAGGGTTAATCCCTCCTATTGTCATGCAAACAGCAACCAAGGCTCAACTACAATAGGATGGCACACACAAGGGACACACCTGAAGTGCGCAGCTTAGGTGACAAGGAAGATTGTACCACTGAGCCCCACAGCACACCTAGTACAAAACACCACTCTACTAAGACTGGGAAACATAGCAGTCCTACCTAATACATAGAAACAAACATAGGGAGGCAGCCAAAATGGGGAGACAAAGAAACATGTCCCAAATAAAAGAACAGGACAAAGCTCCAGAAAAGGAACTAAACAAAATGGAGACAGACACAAAGTTCAAAACACTGGTTATAAGGGTGCTCAGTGATTTCAGGGAAAACTTCAACAAAGAGATAGGAAACAGAAACTTTGCAGGCCAGAAGGGCTTGGCAGGAAATATTCAAAATGATGAAAAGCAAGGACCTACAACCAAGATTACTCTACTCAGCAAAGCTAATCTTTGGAATCCAAGGACAGATAGAGAGCTTCCCAGATAAGAAAAAGCTAAAGGAGTTGATCACCACCAAATCAGTATTACAAGGAACCTTAAAGGGACTTCTTGAAGAAAGAAAAATAAATAAAAAAATATGCATAATAAAATGGCAATAACTACATATCCATCAATAATTACTTCCAATGTAAATGGATTAAATGCCCCAATCGAAAGATGGGATGGCTGAAAGAATAAGAATACAAGAACCTTACATATGCAGCCTACAAGAGACTCCCTTATGATGGAAAGACATACAGACTGAAAGTAAAGGGATGGAAAAAAATATTTCATGGAAATGGAAACAAACAAACTAACTAACTAACAAACAAACAAAAAGCTAGGGTAGCAATACTTATACCAGACAAAATGGACTTTAAAACAAAAACTATATAACAAGAGACAAAGAAGGACCTAGTAATCCCACTTCTGGATATTTTTCCAAAGAAACCAAAAACACTACTTCGAGGGGACGTGCTCATACATGTTTATTCCTGCATTATTCACAATAGCTAAGATATGAAGGCAACCTGGATGTCCCTGAATGAATGAATTAATGAATGAATTAATGAATGAGTGAGTGAATGAATGAATGAATGAATGAATGAAGAAGAGGTGGTACACATATGCAATAGACTATTACTCAGCTGTAAAAAAGAATGAAATTTTACAATCTGTGACAACATGGATGGACCTAGAGGGTACTAAGTGTAGTAAGTCAGACAGCAAAAGACAAATGCCATATGATTCCACTTATAAGTGGAATTTAAAAACAAAATAAACAACCAAACGAAACAGAAACAAACTCATAGATACAGAGAATATTTTAATGGTTGCCAGATGAGAGGGGGATTCGGGAGTGGGTGAAAAAGAGGAAGGGATAAAGAAGTACAAATTTGTTGTTACATCATAGTCAAGGGCATGTAAAGTAATGCGTAGGGAATATAATCACTAATATAGTAATAACTATGTATAGTGCCAAGTGAGTAATAGTCAGGGCGATCACTTCATAAATTATATAAATGTCTAACCATTATGCTGTCCACCTGAAATTAATATAAAATAATATCGAATGTCAACTGTAATTTAAAATTTTTAAAGGGGGAAAATATAAAGGGGAATAAGAGGTTCAAAGTTCCAGGTACAAAACAAATAAGTCTTGGGTATATTATATACAGTATAGGAAATATAGCCAATAATGTTGTGATAGCATTGTATGGTGTCAGATGGTTGCTGGACTTAGCATGGTGATCACTTCTTTAGTATAGGGAATATAATCAATAATATGGTAATAACTCTGTATAGTGCCAGGTGGGTACTGTGGAATAACTATGATGTACACCTGGAATTAATATAATATTGTATGTTAGCTATATTTTAATAAAAATCTTTAAAAAAAAAAGAAAGATCATCTTCTGGAGTTTTGACTTTTAAAATTCAACTACTGTGCAAGTATATTTTTACCAAGTAAAATATTATGTGCTTGAACTCAAAAGATTCAATTTATTAATGAGATTTTTATTAGCATTCATTTTCTTTTTCCTCATATAATTAAATTTGAAAATGTAATCCTAATAAAATTAGGATGCAAGATATCTTTCTCTGGTTCAACAGGAGAAGGCTGTGTTAGAAATAACACTAGACCGTGAGTTAAGAGACTTGAATTCTACACTGATTAGTCAATAAATGAACTCTGTATGGATTTGTATAAAACTAAGCACCCCCCATTCATAAAACAAAAGAAATATATACTTCAAAGGCATGTTTATTCATGAGGATCAAGTGGAATTGTTTTGGGACTGTGCTTTGTAGAATACAAAGTGTTCAAATATAATTGATTATTATACTTCCTTTTTTTAAGCCATGTAATGTGACCACGTTGCCTTCTTCAGTAACCAAATGGATAAAACCCATATATCATGATACTGAAGGGAAGACCCTAAATTTTGCAGTTCCATTTGAATCTCCACTACTGTACATCTAATCCACAAGTTTGATAATAAGAGTAACTGAGATCCTTTCAATGGCTTCCATCTAATAAATAAAGTAACTCTAGATCAGTTCTCTGGAACTTAGTGAATAGGAAAATATTAGTGTAAAATGTCCTTTTACTCTGTTAATAAGATGTGCAAAAGTCAAAAAAGCTTCTAATCAGTATGGTAATGCCATAAAATGGTAAATTATTTCCTCAAGCAACAAAGCAACTTGCATCCCCCAAAACAGCTTTGGTCAATAGCAATGGGGCTTCCTTCTAAAGTGACTACTAATGAGAGAATCAAATACATGATTCAATATTGTATCTGACAAATAATGAAAAGTATCTAACCTACGTAATATCAGCTTTATCTAGGTTTCATGGAGTCACTGAGGATATTTTCAGAGCTAAATTTTCCTTGTGAAGGTAATTGCACACACTAAGTACGATTTTTAAAAAAAAATCTCTTACTAAGTTAATGTATTGAAATTGATTAGAGCAGTGCTTGATAAGTGCTCTAGAAGTTGAGATTATTATTATTATTATGACTGATCTGTTAACTATTTTTGTTTTCCTATAGAAGAACTACTGCAGTCCACCTTGCTTACAGAGTGGAATGGCAGGGATTAATCAGTTTTTAAATACCATGTCTTGTTCATCAAAATAATTTTATTCCTTCATCTCTGGAAAACAAGTTGAACCTTAACAGCAACAGTAGGGCTTTTGTTTGTTTGTTTGTTTGTTTGTTTTAATATAAGGGCTGCCTCAAGACCAAATACTTTCTATATATTCACTTATACTGAGATAGCTAAAAATATCTTATCACCACTGGTCACTTGGACACCCATAAAAAGATAATAATAATAGCCAAATCAAGAAAGACTACCTATTGATGTTTGGAGGTTAGACCACATCATTGTACCAGCAGTAGCATCTCAGAACAGTCTTTTTTTGTTTTGTTTTGTTTTTTTGTTTACTGTTAGAAAAACTAAAACACCTACCCTATTTGCTTGAGTTAGTAAAGAACAAACCAAAAATTTCCATTAACTGACATTTGAAATTAAAATATCTTTGGTGCTTTGCCAGGTCCATCTCACATCTTTGCCCTCAAAGTTCTTCATACCCCCATTGCTTTTCTCTCCTCTCCCTTTATCTTTGCTGATTCCCAACTCCACTGTGACTGTCATGCTTCCCTGATGCCTGGAACAGCACCTCGTTGCCATGGAAATAATGACTTTAAAAAACAATACAATACAATAAAATAAGTAATAATGAAAGCTTAGGCAGTTTGTACCCTAGCCAGGGAGGGAGGGAAGAGCCAGAAATAGAACTCAGCCGTACTGACACTAACAATTACTCCTTTGATCTAGCCGTTAGGCCACTAGGTTTCCCTTTTCTTTTTTCACTTTCATTTTTAGATACATACTCCCAGATGATATCAGGCAGCATGCAAATTTTGAGTTTAAAAAATGCTAAAGTAATGGTGAGACAATGAAGCTTATTCTATGATTATTTGAGATCATTAAGTAGTATACAACCACCATATTCAGGATAACTTAGCTCTTAAAATGACTTCCTCAGACCCCCAAAAATCTGGCTCAAAAATAAGAAAATACTTATTTTTCATTCTTTTTCAGTTACATTATTATTGAAGTACATTAATTTTGTCATTGGTCCATAAATTATCAGAAAGCCCCTCTGTTGCTGATAACATCTGAGAGAGGCAGACTGTTGCTGCAAGGAATAATGTACCATATTATATAAATAAATAAAATAAGTGCTGTGGGAATTAGCATATGGACTTTTAAAAAGCCACAGGGTATCATACAATTGACAGGCTTTTCCAGTAAAAGAAATCTACATATTTAGGGTTCTTGCCATCCAGAGACTTCTAAAACAAGACGTATAATAAAAATACACAAATATACATATATAATAAAATGATAAGTAGGTTTATTTTCACATTTTACTTTTATCACTCCAGTTATGAATAATCCTATATTAATTGTGAAGCACTATAGAATAGTTAGGATAAACATGCCCCTAAATTGACAATAATGTACTGTAATTCAAATAATTTCTGTAGAGAATATGAAATTTTGTAAGTCTTTAGAGGAAATCACATGAAAGCTTTCTAAGCATAGGAGAGTACAAAGAAATATACAGAATACGAACCACAACTTTAAAAATCTGCCCCAAGGATTTATAAAAAGTAATGATGTGGGTTGATGAGGTGTCTTAAAGCTAAGGGTCATTTACTTAAAAATTTTAAGTGCATTGGTAACCAGGGATGGGCTGCGGGGTGATTACAATGATAGCTACAACCTCCTTTGGGAAATGATCAGGAGCTTAAAGCCCAATGGATATGGCAAATTACCAAATATAACTACAG
Source organism: Rhinolophus sinicus (assembly GCF_036562045.2). NCBI lineage: Eukaryota > Metazoa > Chordata > Mammalia > Chiroptera > Rhinolophidae > Rhinolophus > Rhinolophus sinicus. Next base: position 46,424,148 of record NC_133758.1, read on the forward strand.
TTCATCATGGTTAATGCTACATTACAATATGTAGAAGCAAGAGTTACAGTCATCACACATTTTTAAGTTAGCCATGCCTGGATAGGCCAATAGACCTTCCCAAGGTCACAGAACTGGTTAAGAATCAAAACAGGTGGTAATGGGAAAATATGAGCAGGAGTCTTCTGAGGTCTCTGTATTAGTAAGAAGGATCACATACACATAACATTTGTGAGGAAATGGAGTGGCAGGCAGTAACTATTTCAGAGACCATTAGAAGATGACAATCTGGGAAACCAACACTGTAAGACCTAGAAATGCAATAATGAAAATAAGCATGCCTAAAGTAGGGCTATGTTTAGAATAGATGAGATGCCAGTTTAAAACAAAAAGGAAATGAGGCAAAGAAAGAAACATAGTGAAGCATCACAATTGCATAATAGGTGTAATTAGTATATAAAATCTGTGGAGCAAGAGCATTTGTGGTGAAAGAGAAGTGTTGCCTCTTTAATACTCACAGATAAATAAGAGTAAAACTACCTAATTTAAATGTCTTGTAAATAAAATAAGATTCAAGTTAAGATGGGAAATATGCTGTTTTTCTTAAAATTTATCGAACACCTGCAGTGTTCTAACTCCTCAAATCCTCACTGGAATAGTAATTAAAAAAACATGGAAATGGATGAAAAGGGTAGAAAAGAAATGATGGGGCAAGGTTTAGTGGAAAGATAGGTGATATCATACAGTTAAAAGACATTTATTGAGCTTCTGTTACAAACATGTCTACAAGGCATTTTATTAGACTCGTTAGAGAGTGAAAAAGAATTTAATAGTCTAATCAGGAAATAAGAGAAATACATGAATAAAAATAAACACAAGGTCTATGTTTTTAAAATTTTATTAATAATGATTATTAAAGCAAGGTCATTATCATTGACCAGATGATAATTTTAAAATGTTATTGGAAGTAATTGTGATAGAAATTTATTTAATAAATAGAAATAAATGTACTTTGTTTTAAATTAATTTAATATAATACCATTTGCTCTAGGGCAGACTTCTCTAACCTTGAAATAGCAAAATGTATGACTTTGCTCTAAAGTAATAAAATTTTAGAGCAAGAAGGAAACATATGGAATATATAATTTTCAGATGATAAAACTGAGTCCCTGATAGGTTAAATTAGATAGTCAAGATCACACAGCTATTCAATGGCAAAAATTTGAATTAGCACTCAGGTCTTCAACTTTCTCAAGCTCTTTCTACCATCTGTCACTGTTACTCTTCTGGGTCAATTTTTGTGAGGTCTGCTTCTTGCCTTGAGATAGTTTATTATTTAAGTTAGATCATAAATACCTCTTATTGCAGTGTCAAATTCATACAAGTTTTGGGTTATCATTTAAAGAAGGTTGGGGAAAGTAACTTTTTCATTGCTAATGTGATATCTGAAGTTAATAAAGACTTCCGTAAGAGAAATTTGGGCATCTTGCCTGCAATAGTTTCATTACCTCATTACTCCTTCTTATTTTTCTTTACTGTCTTCTCTGCCTTTTTTTCACCTCTGAAATGCTATTGACATTATAGTTCTATTACTGAACTACATGCTGTCACTTAGGCAAGCTCAGCCTTTCTCATACCTCCAATCACTGTCTTTTCACTGACAACTCTGAGTTCTACATCTCCAGGTCAAGAACTTTCTCCCCAAAACTGCACACCCAGCTACCTACTATATATCTCCAAATGAATGTTCCATGGATACATGTCCAAAATGTTTTCTTTTCCTCATAACCTTCTCCTCCTTCTCAGTCATTAGCTTCATGGTCTCCTAATCAGAAACTTCAAAGTCATTCTAGAATTTGCTTCTCCATATCTTACTGTCTATTCCATTTTTTTTTTTATTGCTCTTTTGTATTGCTATTTCTCTACTATAGAAACTCATTTTTCTCTTGGAACATTGCAAAGATCTCTGAACTTATACTGATGTTTATAGCTGGTCTCCAATAGATCCTCCATGAAGTTTACACCAGACTTCCCGCTTAGGCACACAATCCCTGTAGGGAAAGATCAAATCTCATGAGACTGGCACAAGAGACACCTGGTTCTTTTCTTACTTCACTCCCCTACTTCATCTCTTCTTCACTCTCATCTCTGTATGATAACAGCATACTACCGTGTTTCCCCGAAAATAAGACTGGGTCTTATATTAAGGGTTTGCTCCAAAAGACGTATTATAGCTTATGTTCAAGGGATGTCATCCAGAAAAATCATGCTAGTGCTTATTTTCCGGTTAGGTCTTATTTTCGGGAAAACACGGTAGACAGCTTAGAGTTCCCCCAAAACATCATGTTTTCTTCAGGAGAGGTGACAGATTTGAAAACAGGACAAAGACAACTCATTCCTGGGAGCAGGAAAAACACAGTGATGATTACAATATTAAAAGTTATAAGAAGACAACAGGTTATTTCAGAGAAGATAGCAGAGAGTGACAGCTAGCAAATATCACAGAAATGGCTCCTGAATCAGAACACAGGGATGAAAATACTTACTAATCCCAGAAATAACTGGCTGGTGAAATCTTTGGATAATAGTAGATTGTAATATTTTATGGTCGAATAAAGTCAATGAATTTACCTGTCGGCCATCCAGTTTATAAAGAGATAAAACTGGGATTTGAATCCTGATGTTCCAAACTCTATAACCCATTCTGCTCTCTTATAAGCTCCATAGATTGTTCTCATTATCTGGGGTAAAATAAGTTAAAGAAAGGTTTCCTAATGCAGAAATTCTCAAAAATATAATGCGAGATTTCACCAAAATACTTACCTCAAACTTCTGTGTTTCAATGAATTTGAATGGGAGTTATATATTCCTTGTAGCCAAAGACATCTTAACCAATATTTAACATAATATTTTAAAAATTACTTCATCAAAATATATCAAAAAAGCAACTGAACTACAATGAGATATCACTTCCAATTATCAGGATGGCTACCATAAAAAGAAAAGAAAAACAACAAAAAAAGCATTGGCGAGACTGTAGTGGGAATCTAAAATGGTGCAGCCACTATGGGAAACAGTATGGCAGTTCCTCAAAAAGTTAAAAATAGAATTACCATATGATTCAGCAATTCCACTTCTTATTATATATCCAAAAGAATTCAAAGTAGGGTCTCAGATTGTTGGGATGGTTTTTTCCTGCGAGCACAGCCGCTAGGAACTTTCGGTCCCCCTCCTCCTCCGATATCTTATCGGAGCAGTTTCCTGCGAGCACAGCAGTTAGAGGCTTTCCCATCAAAACAGTATTGAGTGATCACAGCTGTTAGGGACGGACCTCTCCGGCACCCCAGCCAGATTTAACCAATCCCTAGCACCGCAATAGCAATGGAGCGAAGGCCCCCAAACCCGAGGACTAACCCTATAAAACAAAGCGCCTGACCCAAGTAAGTGCTCAGTCTTTGGGAAAAATCCCGCTGAGCCCGTCAGCGTAATAAAGCTGTGTTCTCCCTGATCTCTCTGTGAGGCTTGAGTCTCTCGGTCCTCGCTGCTTTTATGCAACAAGATATTTGTACATCTATGTTCACAGCTGCATTATTCACAATAGCCAAAAGGTGGAAGCAACCCAAGTGTCTATCAACAGATAAATGGATAAACAATGTGGTATATGCATATAATGCAACATTATCTAGCCTTAAAAAAGGAAGGAAATTTTGACACATGCTACAAGATGGACAACCCTTGAGGACATTATGCTAAGTGAAATAAGCCAGTCACAAAAGGACAAATACTGTGTGATTCCACTTATATGAGTTACCTGCAGTAGTTAATTCACAGAAACTTAAAATGAATGGTTGTTACCAGAGGCTCGCGGGAGGGGGAAATGAGCAGTTGTTGTTTAATGGGTATATAGAGTATCAGTTTTGCAAGACGAAAAATTCCCAGAGATTGGTTGCACGATTGAATGTACTTAACACTTCTGAACTGTACACTTAAAAATGGTTAAGATGGTTACGTGTAATTTATCATGATTACAAATTTTTAAAGATCAACTCAATGGTGATAGCAAAAACAGATTAACAGTGGTTTCCTGTGGTTGGCTGAATTAAATGATTGTTACTTTCTAATCTTAATGTATTATCCAAAATTACCACAATGTGATGTCTATCTTTTATAATCAAAATGGACGCTATTAAAATAACCAAGTCCAGACCATATAATATATGAAATTTGAATGCATACCTCTAATATGCCTTCAGATCAACTTAATTATTATATTATATTCTATATGTCATAAGTCTGCTGGTGGCATACAATGAATGTCTATTAAGACACATATCAATTACTACAACCTGTAATTAATGGTGGATAATTTAAATACTGCTAGTAGCCTTCATTATTAAATCTAGAAGTCTGTTTTCTTCATGTTAGTAAGATACTTCTTCAAAATTAATTTTACCAAACTATTTGAATACTATGTACACATAAGGCACTGTGTTCATTACTATGGTGATAGAGCTAAATCAGGTAGAGTTTCTGACCTTGAGGAATGTTCTAATGGATTGCATTATTCTTTAAAATATTCTTTAAAGTATATTCCATTCCTTATAGACGGAATATATTTCCCCACACTATGTTAGCCAGTGAATCATGAGGAAAAGTGGTGTATGCCACTTTTTTATATAATTAATAAACTTTATTTTTAGAGAAATTTTGGTTTCACAGCAAAATTGAGGGAAAGGTACAAATATTTCCCATATGCCTCCATCCCATACACATATATAGGCACCCCCATTATCAACATGCCCACCAGTGACCCATTTGTTATAACTGATGAACCTACACTGACGCATCATTATGACCCAGTCCATACTTTACATTAGGATTCACACTTGGTGTTGTATATTCTATGGGTTTTGACAGATATGTAATGATATGTATCCACCATTATGATATCATACAGAATAGTTTCACCATTCCCTGCACTCACCACTTATTCATCTCTCCCTTTCTTCTCACCTCTGGCAACCATTAATCTTTTTTCTGTCTCCATAGTTGTGGTGCTACAGGATGTCATATAATTGGATTAATATAGTATGTAGCCTTTTCAGAATAGTTTCTTTCACTTAGTAATATTTAAGTATCTCCCATGTCTTTTCATGACTTGATAGCTCATTTCTTTTTAGCACTGAATATTATTAAATTGTCTGGATATACCACAATTTATTTATCCACTCACCTACTGAAGGACATATTGGTTGTTTCCAAGTTGTGGCAATTATGAATAAAGCTGCGATGTGCAGGTGTATATGCCCCTTTTCAACAACTCTTTAAGACCACTCTCATGGTTTCTCCATGTTTTCTTTTTTCACTGACCTGTGTCTGGAAGTGCTATACCTTGGGCCAGCTCCAAAAGTCTGCACATATCCTGGAAGATAGAAGCTGGGGTGCAGGACTGTAATTATTCCAAAATGGACATTCATCATAAGCAACATTATTTGTTACAGCAACTAAATATAGCCTATCCCAATAAATCGATAGCTTATGTGTCTATGCCACAAAACAAGTTACTTCCTAGGGAAGATTGCTCCTCCTGTGATCACTTTCTGAAATACAGGCACCTGTTTTTAATAGCACAGGGCAAGAGACTTCTGTAACTCAGGAAATTTAACTAAGTTCCTTTTCCAACTCTTCTTTCATTCAAGAAAAATGGCAGAGTCCAGTTGCTGAGGGTATGCTTTCTTCATCATTATTGTGCCTTTGGCTAATTTGAATCAGAGTGGGCTTTCTTACATATCTAGGGTCTCAATCCCTTCCTCAATTAAAAGTCTCATTAACCGATTACACCAATCTCTAGAGTTGAGTCATTGGTTATTTTTTTTTTACAACTTTGAATGCTAAGTGATGTTGGCCCCAACCAATATCACGCTGTTACCTATTTTCAATGACTTCAACGGCACTGTTTAATGAAGAGCCCCTTACCTTGAAGGCAATTGAAGAAACGTCCAAATGGCCTACAGCAGCGCCTTTGAATTATGGCTTGCTAGGTAAATGAACTGGTCCTTCCCAGAGTAGCTATCTTCAGAGTTGCTCATTAGAAATATTGGCTCTCATGTTGTCTCATGGTCAAGCAGATCTATACCCTTTGTTAAGCTATGCTCCCAGAAACAGATTCTCAAGCTGAACTTCCCTCTGGGGCCAAAGGAGATCCTCAATATTGCTAGACAGTAGTTCACTGAAATGGACAAACAGTTTGGCCTTGATACCACATTTGCGTGTTGCTTAGATATCTGATCCTCTTTATCTAACCTAACAATACATTTTAAAAAGTTTTGTATGGCAAAGGGGATTGACATAGTTAGTTTTATCGTTGTTACTAATTTGTTGTTTGTGTATTTGTTTGGGGTTAGAAACTCTTAAGGGGAGAAATTGAACTACTGGTTCAGCAGGAAAGACTAATCAGTGGATTTATTCGTTGGACAAGTGCAGATCAAGGAAAATGGAGCCTGTTCTCTCTTCAGTTATGTCATACAAAAGCGAGGTCTGGTGCCAGCAATTGCCATAAGCAACCCAGATGGGCAGTCCCAAACCCATTTACAGACAAGTGATAAGTAGCACAACCTGAGATCCATTGACAAAGACCTCCTATTTCACAAGGCATTATGGTATGTTGCTGAAAGAGCTGGTCACACCCCAGTAGGTTTACCCACATTCCCTTCGGAAGCTGTATGATCTCTCCACTTATTGCTTGATTGGATCCTTAAAATCAGAGAGCATGAAAATATATCAGAATTGTCTCACTAAAGGTTAACAAGGAACTAGGGGTCTTCAACATAGACCGTATACTAGAGTCTTATTTATTCTGAGACTCTAGCCAAGCTTCAGATGTTCCAGGAAGAAAAGGAATTTGCCCTCATGTCGCAATATACTTCAAAATACCTTCCTGAAGACAAGTAATGAAAGAGAATGCTGGTAGATAGCTTATCTTGGCTGATCAGCCTGCTTAAATTTTAAAAGCCAATATAAGATCGGAAAGTTTATAACCTACTGATCTCTCTATAATAACTCTATAAGATAATCTTACTTAAGCCCATAGATTTAAATATCATCTTTATGTTTTATGATTTCCACATTTATTAATACCCCCAGACCAGGTCTCATTTCTGAGATCCCGCTTCACATTTCAAACTGCTTATTTGGTATTTTAACTTAGGTGTTTGAAGGATATTTTAATCTTAGAATGACCAGAATAAAACACTAGAGTCCTGACCTCCATCTGTTCCCAACTCCTAGCTTCTTTCTCTCAGAATGTGGCACCAGCGAGCAACTGTACCAACCAGAAACGTACATGTCATTTCTTCCCTCTCTCCCCATACCTAATCAATTAGCAAGTCATGTCTACTCAATCTCCAAAATGCATAGGGAACTTTTTGCTTTTCTATAAGCCCTGTGCTACCACCTTGAATCAGCCTTGCATCACCTTTTACTGCTTAGATCAGACCCCAAAGTGATTGTCAAACTTCATAGCTGAGGTTTCCTTGAAGTAATAGAAACAATCTTAAGACATAAATTACATTTGCCATTTGCATATTTAAACAATTTTGTTGCTCTTTGTTTTTAAGGATGGAGCAGCCTCCCCAGCAGATGCAGAGATGCCCATCTTTGTGAAGACCCTGACGGGCAAGACCATCACACTCGAGGTGGAGCCCAGTGACACTACTGAGAAAGTCAAAGCTAAAACCCAAGATAAGGAGGGCATCCCACCTGACCAGCAGCGTTGGACTTTTGCCGGCAAACAGCTGGAGGTTGTCTGCACTCTCTCAGACTAAAATGTCGAGAAAGAGTCCACTCTGCACTTGGAGCTTCATCTGCACGCGGGGCGGCACCATCAAGCCTTCCCTCCACCAGCTCACCCAGAAGTACAACTGCGACAAGATGATCTGCCGCAAGGGTTACGCTTGCCTGCATCCCCATGCTGTCAACTGCGCAAGAAGTGTGGCCACACCAACAACCTACACCCCAAGTAGAAGGTCAAACACGGCCCCTCCACCACCTCCTCAGCCCACAGCGCGGCTTCCTGCCCAAACTCCTTGGCCCTGGGGCCTCAATAAAGTGTCCCTTCCTTTGACTGGAGCAGTAAAAAACAAACAATTTTGTTGATTGCCCTTTACACTTAAAATCCTAACTTCTTATGGTGACCTTTGAAAACTATATACCTAGACGCCTATTGATTTGTAGATCGGGACTCTTCTATCTTACTTCATGACCCTCTCTCACTACATTTATGCCATAGCAGTTTTCCCCTCATTTCATGAACATACCGTGTTTCCCCTAAAATAAGACCTACCCTGAAAATAAGCCCCAGTTAAGATCGTCAGCCAGACAGACACATTTAGTACATTATGGCGATGTTCCAGAAGAGGATGACATGACTGTATTTGAATAAATGTAGATTGTTATACATGAAAAAATAAGACATCCACTGAAAATATGCCCTAATGCGTCTTTTGGAGCAAAAATTAATATAAGACCCAGTCTTATTTTCGGGGAAACACTGTACCAATTTCTTTCCACTCAAGGGCCTTTTCACACATTTGCACATACCTGCAATGTACTCTACCTCTAATTTTCATGTAATTGATTCTTTATCAACATTTAGATCCCATCACAAATGCTATTTCCTTAAAGAGGCATTCCTTGACTGTTCTATTTAAACTGGCACCCCTTTCCCATTATTCTTTATCTCAGTCCACAGTTTGTTCACTAACTGGTGCAATTTACAATTACATTTTTGTCTGTATTTTGTTGTTTTTGTTTGTCTCTTCCTTATGAACTTTATAAGGGTAAGCATAATGTTTTACTCACCCTTGAATCTCTATCCCCCAGTACAACCAGTACATAGAAGGTATGCAATAAATATTTATTGAATAAATAAATACAAAAGTACCTATATGGCTGAATATGGTAATGTGACAAGAAAGTTTCTGCACATGAAAAGAAAAAAATTATAGAAAGAAGAAAAGCCACAGAATAAGGCCTACTGTGAGCCCTATGACCCTCAAAAAGTATTAATTTACTGGAACATCCATTTACAACATGGATGTTGCTATTGCTAATACATTGTTGAAATTTTAGTGAGTATCAATTACCAAATGTCTGCTATTCTTTACTCAGGAGGAAACAAGGAGCTATTGACCTCCTGAGATGATAAGAATTTAAAGTTTTTCTTTTTCTCCATTCACTATTCCACTGACTTAAAAACAAACAAACAAACAAACAAACAAACTTTCTATCATGTAAGTATGACAAGATCTAAACAATAAAACAACAACATAGAAAGATGCACTTATAGATAGAAATATTTTCTTGGAGAAGAATTTGAAGAAAAATAGTCCCCAAAATGGAAAGCCCCCAAATCTCTGGCTTCAAATAATTAGTTTAATCAATTATCCATAAAAATATGGTTCCTAAATGAAAACTTCAGTTTTATCATTAAAATATCCCTTTCTTGTAATATAAATTCCTCTCCTAATAAATGAGATAATTTTAAGCAGGTGGGAAAAAAAATCTGTTTTTAGAAACCAAGATGTTGATGATCAGGGAAATTAATATGGTTCTGATGTCAACAGTGACATTTCAAGATTTCTTTTCTCTTAAAAAAATAAGATTTTTTTTCTCTTAAAGGATTTCATAAATTGCTTTACGTGGGCTTCAGTTCTCATCTGTTGACAATAGTGTTCAGCTAGAGCAAATGAACATGAGCCACCCATGGGGAATATCTTCATTAGGTTTAGCTATGCTTAAATATGCCAAGAGTTAGCAGAAGAAATAAAATCTTCCTCAGAATAGTCAGAGAATAGTATTAAATAGAGTCAAAGACAAAAAGTCTTATTTACTTACAGAGAAATTCCAATGTTAATTTTCCAGTTTCTGATTTTTATTTGAGTTTTAAGTATAACTTTGAAATGTGCCAACAAAAAACACACGTTGTAAAAGAGATACCATGCTGCATCTAGAATCCCTTATCTAAGCTCACATTTTTCCCTATTGACATATAAAATAAAAAGGAGGAAACAATAAAATTCCAAATGAGCACTAACTTTTATTTAATCTTATATTTTTCCTGTTTATATTGCTGTTACTCTCTCTAACAGTAACAAGGAGTCAAGCATTAGCCTCCTGGATCAAAAGAAATCAAGATAAACTTATTTAAATCAAGTACCAAGTTAAAATAAAATTAAGATTTTGTTTCAATTTTTATTATTGTTTCTAATGTTTTTCTAAGTGAGAGAACTCAGTGCATTATCTCCAACCAGATGCTCATGATTTCTTATCATAGTAAATCTACGGGGCAGAGAGTGGTTACTCTATAAATATCTGTCATTAATTAAACAGTAGGGATGGAGACAGGGAAGATGAAAACGTGAATTATTCTGATAAATGTAGATAGATACATTTTTCGATGGCTGCATGGCATTTTTACCACCTAAATAATTTTTAATACTACAAGAGTTTATAACTGAAACTGCTTAAGTCAATAATCGAGAAAAACTCCCAATTTGTAAGAGAGAGAGGACACTCCATTGCCTCTCCTGAATACCAAAAAGGAACATAATGGCACTAGTAGTCAATAACCCAACTGTGGGGATAGAGCCCCAGAGAGCAGTTTCCATGCTCTCAGCCTCACATAGAAAGGTGCTGGCTCAGGTAGTAAAAGGCCGTCAACTGTGATTGGATGGCCATCATCTGTGGCTAGTTGGCCGTCAGCTGTAACAAGTGAGCCATTGGCTACTAATATAACTGCTGTGTCTACGCTAGCAGTATATGGGGGCTAGCAAGACGATGATGGCTGAACTAGCAAGAGTGGATTGCAGCTAGCAAGGAAGGTTGGTTGGCAGAGAAGAGGAGGGCAGGTTGCAGATCGTGTGGCTCTTGCTTCCTGTGTCTCCAACCCAGCCGCCAGTGAGACTATAGTGGTAATGACTCCCCTATCTATGGCTCTGTGGGTGTTCCTTTTTGGCCTCACCATAGCCTGCATTCTTATGCAGAGAGCAGGACTAGAGACCCCAGATGCAACCCTGCATAACTCCCTGCGTGACACCAACTAACATTGAAAGTGTGAGCTGGAATTAACATAATGTTTCTAAATCCCAGGATAAAGATAAATTCAAGGTCACTTGCATTCAGACCCTAGACCATTGGAAAAGTGAGAGACTGAAGGAGACTCAGGATCTATTTTTTTCTACCCAAGAAACATGCATCCTGCAACAGACATGGTAAGAGCTATCCTGAGTTTAACTTAGATATACTAACAGAAATCCCACGCCATAGGTTTCAGGTAAGAAGAGATCATGTGTAATTGGTTGTAAACATGTAAAAGAAGCTGGGTTAGTCTCTACTAGGTGATTTTTGCCTCTATTGATGGGTAAGAGGAAATAATAATTTAACACTTGATTCCAAACATGAGGAAAAAGAGTAAAGAAAGGAAGAGAGCAAACTGATAAAGCTTCCACATACAAAGTGTCTGCTCTACAAAGAAACACACACAATGCATCTAAAGGTCCATTATCCTCCCTTTGTGAAAGAGGAAGACCACCAGGAAACCCACCAGGGATTTCCCTCACTACTCCAAGGGCAGGGATAGAAGAAGTCTGCAGAATAACTGTCCTTTATGATTGAGACAGAATTTCTCCAAAATAGCAAAATTAAATGATACTGAGTTATTCTCAGTAGCTATATTCTTCTGTTACTCCAAGGTCCAATAAATAGTAAGCAAAAGCCTTTACCAGGAATGAAAGAACAAGGTGGTTTTCCATATAGCAAACTATATGGACAGTAACGTTGATATTGGGTGTCTCTGATAGAAAGCTAAGTATTTCTCCTTTCCCCAACAATCTGGTTGGTTCACTTGGGAAGATAGGGACTCATCATGCTGGGGCTTGGAGTAGCCAAAAGAGGCCCAATGGGAAGAGTAACAAAGAAAAGCCTCCTACATTTTTCCTGCCATGTAAATCAGAAGGAGGAGTAAATCTCCTACATAGGTGAAGACGGCCAATGAGCAGGAAGGCAGGGTTTGTGGTTGACTGAATTAAGGGGTCCTAGCTACGTTTTGTTCATGGTTTCTGACAGCTATAAAGCATAATTTTCACTGATTTGCTCCCTGAGCTACCTAGAACATCATCAGTGCAATGCTTCAAAGTGAGGAAATAACTGAAAATAATGGGGGAAAGCTGCCACGGACTTAAGTTAGAGCTGAACGATAATAACATGGGCTCTGGAGCCAGACACACCTGAGTTTGGATCTCATTGCTACTTACTAGCTGTATGATCAAGTCAGGTCATTTAAATTCTCCCAGCCTCTGTGTCAAATGTGTATGGTAAAGTATTCCACCATAGGGTAATTTTGAGAAGGAAATAAATCTTTTCAAGTCTTTTAGCATAGGATCTAGTGGATAACAAGTATAACAAGTGGTTGTAACCATTATTAGTAGCACATTCCTCAGCAACCATTTCATTAGAAGACTGTATTTCCTTAGTTTGATTTCAAAAGGCTGATTTTAGTTCATTGAAATTATTTGATGTCAGGGTCACAGCGGGTATTAATTCTAAGAAAGATCATTTTAATTTTATTCCCATCCCATCCCTCCCCTTTAGCAACCATCAGCTTGTTTTCTACATCTATGGGTCTGCTTCTGTTTTGTTTTGTTCATACATTTATTATTATTATTTTTTTAGATTCCACATGTAAGTGAGAACATATGGTATTTGTCTTTCTCTGTCTGACTTGTTTCACACAGCATAATACCCTCTAGGTCCATTCACGTTATAACAAATGCCAAGATTTCATTCTTTTACATTACCGCATAATATTCCATTGTATATACACATATGAGATATAACAAGTTCACGACCCTCTTACAATGATGTTGCTAACCTTTTTTGATATCATTATGAATTTGTACCAACTGGACAAACAGTTAACCAAGTTTACTATTTGGAAGTGCTGAAAAGGCTGCCTGAAAAGGTTAAATGAAAATGACCTATACTTTTTGACCATTCATGGCTCTTGCATCACAACAATGCACCTGTTCACATGGCACTGTCTGTGAGGGAGTTTTTAGCCAGTAAACAAATAACTGTATTGGAATAACCTCCCTACTCACCTGATCTGCCCCCCAAAGACTGTTTTCTTTATCCAAAGATAAAGGAAATATTGAATGGAAGACATTTTGATGGCATTCAGGACATCAAGGGTAATACAATGACAGCTCTGATGGCCATTCCAGAAAAAGAGTTCCAAAATTGCTTTGAAGGGTGGACTTGGCACTGACATCAGTGCATAGCTTCCCAAGGGGAGTACTTTGAAGGTGACCATAGTGATACTAAGCAATGAGATATGTAAAACTTTTTCTAGGATGAGTTCATGAACTTAATTGTCAGTCCTCATATATATATATATATATATACACCACATCTTCTTTGTCCATTCATCTGTTAGGTACATGCATCTAGGTTGTTTCCATATCTTGGCTAATACTAGTAATGCACCAATGAACATAGGGGTGCAGATATCTATTCAAAATAGTGTTGTTTTTTTTCTTTCGATAAATACCCAGAAGTGCAATTACTGAATCCTATGGCAGCTCTATTTTTAATTGTTTGAGGAATCTCCATACTGTTTTATGTAGTAGCTGCACTAATTTACAGCCCCACCAATAATGTACAAGGGTTCCCTTTTCTCCATATCCTCACCAGCACTTATTTGTTGTTTATTAATAGCCATTCTGACAGGTGTGAGGTGGTATCTCATTGTGCTTTAATTTGCATTTCCCTGATGATTAGTGATGTTGAGCATCTTTTCCTGTGCCTGTTGGCCATCTGGATGTCCTCTTGGAAAAAATGTCTATTCGGGTCCTTTGCCCATTTTTTCACTGGATTGTTTAATTTTGGGGGGGGTGTTAATTTAGATGAGTTCTTCATACATTTTGGATGTTAACCCTTTATCAGATGTATCATTTGAGAATATCGTCTACCATTCAGTAGGTTGTCTTTTCATTTTGTTGATTGGTTAAAAATGACCATTTTAAATTACTAAAGTCTACATAACATTTTAAAATTTTGATTTATTACTTCCATGTACTTAGGAGCCACATTTTACTTACATCAAAGAACTTTTTAGATTCTATGTTCACCTTCTTTGAACAGATATAATTAACTTGAAATTATCAACATCCATTTGTATGTTGTAAGGATATATGTTAAAGTCACCAATTATTTTTTCTCAAACATGTTAACTGTTCTTGATTAAACTTAAGATGCAGCAAGTCCTTCTTTTTTTTAATAAGTAGCCCAGTCATAAGTCCTACAGTTTTCAGTGGGGTAAAACTCACAAATGTGGAATCATTAGAGCCAAAATTAGTAAATTTCATCCATTGTCACATTTCTAGTTAATAAAATTTTAAGATACATGAGAATAAACTGGTACTTTTGTAGCTCAGTCTTGCCACATCTTAGGAACCAGTGATATTTAAATTTTAATCAGCCAGCGGTAAAGATATTCTTAATTCTATTATTTTTTAGAACATATTCATCTGTCTATTAAGCAGGGTTTATGAGTGAATAAAGCTGTTTTACAGATCATTCACCAATTTTATCCTAATTTAGTAAGTGCTTTCATTTTTAAGATTTACTGACTTCTTAAGGAATTCTAAAAAGACAATGGAGCATATGGCATCATATTAGTTATGGCATATATATTCAGATGTGTTGTTTCTGCCATTATATGTATATATTAGAAATATCAATGTATAGCTAATATTAAATTAAAGTCAACAAATATTTATAAATTCTTACATGCAGTCAGAACCATGGGGCATATAAAATCATATTGAGAGACAAGGCATCTCGTGTGAAGAAAGCAGTGAAAAAAAAAATAACAGCCTATCCTTAAGCATTTTAAACATATTGAGCAATGCTAAAAACAACAATAGGCCCAAAATAAAGTTGCTTATGCTAAGTTCCACATCACCAAACCAAGACAACTTAATTATAGTTTCTGGCTCTCCCAAAAATGGAATCTTAAACCAGTCAATCAGGAATCACCTGACCAGCACTAGTTAGTCTGTCTGATAGACTCCTGTCATCCCCTAAAGGACAGTAACCTTGTAATAACCTACCCACCTTTTTGCCCAGCACAACTTCCTTTTTCTCATGCCCTTTTGCCTGTAAAAGTCTTTAATTTTCCATAGCTCTTTGGAGCTCCTTTCTGTCAGCAAGATTGGATGCTACCCAACTCACTAATGCTTGAATATAAAGCTAATAAGGTCCTTTAAATTCACTCAGTTGAATTTTATTTTTTAATAGTAGGCAACATCCAGTGTGAATTCCTGCACATTTTGATTTGTTCCTAAGATTCTACATCCCAATTCTATTGTGTGTGTGTGTGTGTGTGTGTGTGTGTGTGTTTCCCCCACACCAAACATTTGTCCAACACCAGATGGGTGTTCTACAATTCAACTTAATTCTGACACTATCTACCTGAAGATAGCTTCAGATCCCACAAGTTAAGGGCTCAGTCCTACAAGGCTGCTCCCACCCCTTCAGAAGCCAATGACAGGTCCAGGTTGTCATCTGTGCTTTTGACTCATCAGCTATAGATCGATCGGAGGTTCCTACATCCCCTCCTCAGGTTAATTTGCTAGAGCTACTGACAGAACTTAGAGAAATATTTTACCTACTAGATTACCCATTCATTACAAGGAATATAACTCAGGAACAGCCAGATAAAAGGGATGCATAGAGCAAGTATGGTGAAGGTGCTCAGAGCTTCCATGCTCTCTCTGAGCATGTCACTCTTCCAGAATCTCCATGTGTTCACCAACCCAGAAGCTCTCCAAAGCCATCCTTTTGGGGGTTTTATGGAGGCTTCATGTCATAGGCATGTTGATTAAATCACTGGCCATTGGTTATTGACTCAATCTCCAATTCTCGTCAGAAGGTAGGACTGAAAGTTCCAAACATCCAATCACATGGTTGGCTCCACTGGCAACCAGCCCCATCCTTTGTTGCTTTCCAAATGTCACCTCATTAATGTAACAAAAGACATCTTAATTGCGCTCATCACTGAGGAAATGTCCAGAGTTTTAGGAGCTCTATGCCATAAAGGGGATAAAGACCAAATATATATCTCTTATATCACAGTGTCCTCTGTTTTTCTGCAGTAATACAGAAAAAGACTTTAATAAAGCATTTCTTATTAGAACTATTACTTTTCAATTCTCCCAATAATTTTAGAAGTTGAAGTTAAATATAGTAAAAGGGAAACTGCATTTACGTTTAGTGGATATACTAACCTGGAATTGGCCCCTTTCTATCCTGGACAAATTATTTACCAACTCTGAGTCTAGCAGGCCTGAAATGTCTATTAACTTAATAGATATTACAGAAAATGTTTTGAAACCGAGGGAAGATGATTATGGGGAAGGAAGCTGAAAGCATTATTGCTGTCACTAAGAGATAAATATAGGAACCACTTCACAAATACTGGAAATTGATAAATGGAGAGCAACTGTTATCCCTTTGCTTTCATCTCTGTGAATTAAAATCAATTTTCTGTGTCCAGTGGGCCACAGATAAGTCACTAAAATTTCAAAATAGGGAAGAATTTTTAGAGTTTAGTCATCTAAGACAAGACAGGCTATTCCAGATAAAATGTGACCCATTTTAAAGACCTTTAGGGAAGGTAATTTCAAAACATCTTTTCAATAACTCATTTCTGTGTCAAATTGTTAAAAATAAAGGATATAGTTCTATTTTTAAAGACACCTTATCTTTTCTACATTGCAAATAAAAGTAATCTTCTACTACCAACAAGAAATCCTAAAATTAACAGGAGTAACAAATAATAGCTGCCAGTTTTTAAGCATCTAATTGTGTGTATTCACCTTATATTAATTATATCTAGCAGACAAAACCCTGTAAAAAAATAATAAATATTATTATCTCATTTTACAGGTGATGAAACTGAGGTTCAGAAAACTATTTGTCCAAACAGTGAATGTGTAGAGAAACAAAAATATGAACATAGTAATTGATGTGGAATGTTTTGCTTTCCCCACCTCTATTCTATGATGTTTAGAAAAGTTTTTTCCTATCTTTTCTCAGAAATCCTTTGTTGAAGCTGTTGGGAGTAAAACCAGATCTCTGACTAAGCACAATTAATACCAAAGTATGTGATGCTTAATTGTTTTTCTTTCAAATTACAAGTGTAGAGACAGGCTTTATTCAGAGAGGCAGGTAGAGAAGCAGCACAGAAAGAGCCAGCTACTGAAAAGTGGGAAAATAAAAAAAGGAAAGAAACTTTCAAGTGTATGCAGTTAAGGTACCTATTTTGTAAGTGCCCTGTATCTCCCAAGACTTACCTTATCTCCTCCCATGCATAACTGTGTGTGTAAGTACAGCCTAAGTATACTAAGTAGCAACTTGATTTGGGAAAAAAGTTAGATTCAAAGTCTGTCAATTATGTTTGCAAACTTGCCACAGGGGCTTACATTGGCAGCATTGTACAAACACCTCAGTAAGTTTTCATAACTTTGGTATATCAGTGTCTCACAGCTGTGTTCATGTTGATATATGGCGGTGTCTTAATGAGTGGCATTCATTATTGTTGTTGTGTGTTTTTATGTGCCGTCGCGAGAATGTCTGAGCTTGAATTAGAGCAATGAACAAACAATAAATGTCTTGTTAAACTTGGCAAGACTGGAAGTGAAATCAGGGATATGTTAGTCCAAGTTTATGGGGATAATGCCATGAAGAAAATGGCAGTGTACACATGGATTAAGTGTTTTTCTGATGGGAGAGAACGTGTCACTGATGAAAAGAGGTCAGGGTGGCCAGTAATGAACTGGCAAAAACATCGCAAAAATTCATCGAATTGTGTGTCAAAATTGTTGGCTACCTGTCAGAAGCATAGCAGATCAACACTGATAGAGAAACAATTAGGAAAATCTTAACTGAAAATCTTGGCATGAGAAAGATGTGTGCAAAAATGGTCCCAAAGGAGCTCACTGATAAAAAAAAAAGCAAAGGAGAGTTGAAGTTTGCCAAGACCTTTAGGAGAGGCAAGACGATGTTTTGGGCCATCACTGGTGATGAAACATGGGTGTACCAATACGACCTTGAAACAAAGCATCAAAGTGCCCAATGAAAGTCGGCCAATTCTCAACGATCAAAAAAAGTTTCGTCAGTCCAAATTCAGAGTCAAAACAATGTTGCTAACCTTTTCTAATATCAGAGGGATTATTCATTATGAATTTGTACCAACTGGACAAACAGTTAACTAAGTTTACTATTTGGATGTGCTGAAAAGGCAGCATGAAAAAGTTAGATGAAAACGATCTGAACTTTTTGCCAACAATTTATGGCTCTTGTATCACGACAATGCACCAGTTTACATGGTACTGTCTGTGAGGGAGTTTTTAGCCAGCAAACAAATAACTGTATTGGAACACCCTTCCTACTCACCTGATATGGACCCCAATTACTTCTTTCTTTACCTGAAGGTAAAGGAAATATTGAAAGGAAGACATTTTGATGACATTCAGGACATCAAGGATAATACCGCAACTGGCTCTGATACCCATTCCAGAAAAAGAGTTCCAGAATTGCTTTGAAGGGTGGACTAGGCACTGGCATTGGCACATAGCTTCCAAAGGGGAGTACTTTGAAGGTGACCATAGTGATATTGAACAATGAGGTATGTAGCACTTTTTCTAGGATGAGTTCGCAAAGGTAACTGACAGACCTATGTGGACTCTCAGAATTGCCCTGAGAACATTACATCATTACAAAAGCCATGACTATGTAAAGGCACTGGGATGCCCACAAATTGAGGAACTGCCCCATACACACAGGCAGTCAAAAAAGATGCAGGTGTGAGGTTTAGGACTAGAGTAGACCATCAAAGATTTTGACAATATGTGAGTAAGTGGACATCAAAATTACAACTAAACTACAGAACAATCATCATTGAGAATTGCCTGAAGTCTAGGTGAACCAAAGCCCTACAACTAAGGACATAGAGAAGAAGCCAACTTGAGACTGCTAGGAGGGGCAGAGACAGAGAACACGCTGCTCCCACACCCTTGTGTGACCATTAAAAATTGTGAGGGATATCTCATCTGCAGAGGTCCCCCACCAAAGAAGCAAGTAGTTCCAGCCCCACACCAGACTCCCCAGCTCAAGGTTCCAGTGCCAGGAAGAGAAGTCCCATAACTTCTGGTTGTGAAAACCAGTGGAGATGGTGGCTGACTGAGACAAGAGCAGCTGCAGTCCCAGGCACTCCTCTTAAAGGGCCACACACAGACTTACTGGCTGACCGTCTCATTCACTCTGAGTTCCAGAGCTGGGCCAGCAACTTGAAAAGTGTCAGGGATATATGGAGAGGAACTGAAATGTCTGGTCTCAGGGAGAGGGCTGGAGGAGCAGGTGATAGTCATTGTTTCTTTGTTGAGTCCTCCCCCTTTCCAGTTTGCAGACTTAGGCAACTGCCATATCTGAGTCTCCATTAACCTGGCTAACATCTATGATTTGCCCCTCCAACAACAACCAAGGTCCAACTACAACTCATGATTCCCTAAGACCCTGCCCCACATAACATGAGGGCCTACCCAAGCCACTTCCAGTGGCTAGTCCTTACAAACAACCTGTGTTGGCTCACACTGTGAACTTTCCTAAAATCTCTCAAAGGTTCACAAAACCCAAACAAGCAGCATCTGGCTTCAGCATGTCTCATACCTTCAGCGGAGCAGCCCTAAGCCCGGTACAAGTGGCAGCCAGCCTGGGTTCTTGAGGCCATCCAAGCCCAGAGCAGGCATCAGCCATCTGCAGATTGCTTTGTGGTTCATACCAGGTGGCCCTGGGCAGAACACAGTTTGCAGCTGAACTTGGCCTGTAGTGGGTCCCTTCCCAGGAGGCCCCAGGGCTGGCACAACACCGATGGCGATCTTTGGACCAAGCCAGAGCATCACTTGGCTGCCACCAAGGAAAATCCACCCAAAGAGCAGACTGGGCAGGACCCAGAGCCCTAGTAAAAGGAATCCTGCTCCGTAGGGTCAGCCCCTGCACCACAGTTATTCCACTGTAGTCATGGCCAGTCCTCAAAACCAATAAGCCCGAGGGTCAATCCCTCCAACAGCAACCAAGGCCCAACTACAACAGGAGGGCACACACAACCCACAAAAGGGACACACCTGGAGTACCCAGCTGAGGTGACTAGGAAGACTGTGCCACTGGGCCGCACAGGACAAATACACAGGCCACTCTACTAAACCCAGGAGGTATAGCAGCCCTACAAAACACATAGAAACAAAAGCAGGGAGGCAGCCAAATTGGGGAGACAAAAACATATGTCCCAAATGAAAGAACAGAACACAGCTCCAGAAAAAGAAATAAGCAAAATGAAGACAAGTAATCAACCATATGCAGAGTTCAAAACAATGGTTATAAGAATGCACAATGACCTCAGGGAAAACTACAACAATGAGATAGGAAACATAAAAATGAAGCTAGAAAACATAAAAAAGAACTAGTCAGAAATAAAGAATACAATAACTGAAATGAAAAATACATTAGAAGGAATCAACAAATTCGATAAAGCTGAATTCAAATCAGTGATTTAGAAGATAAGGTAGCAGAAAACACCCAATCAGAAAAGCAAAAAGAAAAAGGAATCCCAAAAAATGAGGACAGTTTAAGGGGCCTCTGGGACAACACCAAGTATACCAACATTTACATCATTGGGGTACCAGTAGGAGATGAGAGAGAGCCAGGAACTGAAAACCTATTTGAATAAATAATGACAGGAAACTTCTCTATCCTGGTGGAGAAAATAGGTATAATAGCTCAGGAAACACAGAGAGTTCCAAACAGAATGTACCCAAAGAGGCCCACACCAAGACACATCATAATTAAATTGCCAAAGGTTAAAGACAAAGAGAGAATCTTAGAAGCAGCAAGAGAGAAGCAGTTACCTACAAGGGAACTCCCATAACATTGTCAGCCAATTTCTCAACAAAATCATTGCAGGCAGAGGTGATTTGCATGAAATATTCAAAGTGTTAAAAATCAAGGACCCACAACCAAGATTACTCTACCCAGCAAAGCAATTTATTTCGAGTCAAAGGACAGATAAAGGGCTTCCCAGACAAGAAAAACCTAAAGGAATTCATCACCACCAAACCAGCATGGATCTTAGAGGGACTTAAGACAAGAACAAAATAACAATAAAAAATATGAATAAAATAGCAATAACCACATATCTATGGACAATTACTTTAAATGTAAGTGGATTAAATGTTCTAATCCAAAGATAAGGTTGTTGAATGGATAAGAAAACAAAATCCCTACAAGAGACTCACTTCAGATCTAAACACACACGTACTCTGAAAGTAAAGGGATGGGAAAAAGATATTACATGAAAATGGAAATAAACAACAACAAAAACAGCTGGCATAGCAATACTTATGCCAGACAAAATAGACTTTAAAACAAAGGGTATAACAAGTGACAAAGAAGGACCCAATAATCTCACTTCTGGGTATTTATCTGAAGACACCCAAAATGCTACTTCAGGGGAGGTGTACATCCATATGTTCATTGAAACATTGGCCACGATGTGAAAGCAGCCTGAGTGTCTGTCGATAGATGAATGGATAAAGAGTAGGTGGTACATATATAGAGTGAAATATTGCTCGGCTATGAAAGGGAGTGGGATCTTGCCATCTGTGGTGGCATGGATGGATCTGACGATATTGTGCTGAGTGGAGTATCAGACAGAGAAAGACAGATGCAATGTGAGTTCACTTATATGAACTTAAATGAACAAACAAATGAAAGAGAAACAGACTCGTAGATTCAGAGAACATTTTGATGGTTGGTAGACAGGAAGGGGTTGGGGTGGGTGAAAAGGGGGAAGGGGTTAAGAAGTACAAATTAGTAGTTACAACATAGTCATGGGGAATGTAAAGTAAAGCATAGAAAATATAGTCAGTAATATGGTAATAGCTATTGATGGTATCAGATGCATACTAGACTAGTCAGGGGGATAACTTCTTAAATTGTATAAATGTCTAACCACTATATAAAAGTTTTAAAATATATATGTTAATAAGTGGCTGAGCAGGTTGGTTTTAGCTAGAGAAAAGCTGACCTGGATTATTCTGTAAAAGCATTCAAGTTTTGTCCTATGTGTTCCATAAAGGACAATTCTCCTGCTGTTGTTCTCAACAGAGAAAGAAAATACAGGCAGCACTTTCTAACCTGCTGCTATGACATCTGCTAGTGGCGGATGATGACCAGCAGTGCTTTTGAGAAGGCTGGGCCAGAGAGGCTCTGGTCTACAATAGATCAATAGAAGTAAGTAGTCAGGTTGGCTCTTCCTGCATCCATGCGTACTTTCATGTGGGCTGCTTCATGTAGGACTAGCAGAAGCTGTCTGAGGTCAGGAATACTGAAAGACTCCCAGTTGAACTGAATCTCCCGGCTCACACACTCTGCTTTACAGCAGTGGTTCTTAAATTTAAGCATGCATAAGAAGCGCCTGGATGGTTTGCTAATGCACAGATTGCTGGGCCCACTCCCAGAGTTTCTGATTCCATCAGTCTGGGGTGGAGCCTGAAAATTTGCATTTTTGACAAGTCCCAATGTGTCCTTATCCTTCTGATGAGAGAAAAACAATTTTAACAACTATTGCTTTAGAACAATGAACTTCAAAGTTTTGAAGATTTCCTTTTCCCCCACACCTCACTCTACCTCTCTCTCCCAAAGTTTGCCATCTGTGAAAGCCCTTGATGTCCTCTCTTCTATCATCTATCACATGCTAACTTATCTTGGGTATTTAAAACGGCAAAATCTTCTCAGTTATTTTGAAGTCTAGACATTATCAGGATATCTAGAATAATATCAGGTTCAGTAAATCATGTTAAAAGCAGTAAATTAAGTTACATACTCTTATTGATTTCAATGGAAGTATTCCCAAATGGTCAATGGTTGGAATAAAAGAAACGTTTCAATCATTTATATCAACTGTATGTTGAGCAAAACCAATACCTATTACAGTTGGCAATACAAAACTCCTCTGCCAAAATGGTTAATGTAATTTCTCAGTTAACATTCACAGGCCCTAGTTATTTTTTGCAGAAATAATGCTTCTTATCCTGGATAAAGCAAAAAAGCCACAACCTGGTAAAAAGTACCAATCACTACAGTAGCCATGATAGTCTCTTTTCTCCTTAGTTCTCCTTGTATAAAATTTAGAAGAATTACACTTACTGATTTGTCAGACACAGAATTTACCTCACAGATACCACAAGTTCAGTTCCAGACCACCATAATACAGTGAGTATCGCTGTAAAGGGAGTGATAATCTTTTTGCTGTTGGAGTGTCTTGCCTTCAATTTGTAAAAATGTTAACACCTGTGGAGTGCAATAAAGTGAAGTGCAATAAAATGAGGTGTGCCTGTAAATGACCGAGAAGCGTGATACATAATCATTAGTGTGCATCAGTAGCACCCGGAGGTCATATTCAAAAAGCAAAATCCCAAAACCCCACCAGCGAAAGGGCCTAGGAATTTTGTATTTTAACAAGTACCCAGGTGATTTTCAGCCTCACTCTGAGGAACACACAAGGGAGAACAACGTACCTAGGACTCCTTGAAAGAAAGGAATGATAGACTTACACAGCCCAATAGCAGTAGCTATTGACTGCAGCTTTTAGAGAACAGTGAGTTTTTTTGTCCCATTGTCATGCGGGAGACCCTGCTCATGCGCCATTTGTCATGCGGGGGACCCTGCTCGCTGCACCATTTGTCGTGCGGGGGGGCCTGCGGGGTCTCTGCTCCGGCTCCCCACACAAGAACACAGGATATGGTGAGGCCAAAAAGGAACACCCATGGAGCCATAGGTAGGGGAGTCATACCACTATATTCTCTCCGGCGGCACTATACTCTCACTGGAGGCTGGATCCACACTGTCCGCAAGCCGCCATCCACGCTTGCCAGCCCAGCCACCATCTTCTTGCTAGCCCCCATTTTTCCTCCCTCTGCTAGCATAGCCACAGCAGTTATATTAGTGGCCAATGGCTCAATGGCTACAGCTGACGGCCAATCAGCCACAGCTGATGGCCATCTACTACCCAAGCCTTCACCCCTCCACATGAGGCCGAGAGCCTGTAAACTACTTTCTGGGGCTCTGCCCCCACACCCATGTACCATAATTCCCTGAAAATAAAACTTAGCCGGACCGTCAGCTCTAATGCGTCTTTTGGAGCAAAAATTAATATAAGACCCGGTCTTGTTTTACTATAATATAAGACCTGGTCTTTAATATAGTGAAGACAGAGCCAGGAGTCCAGTTTTCAGGCTCTCGCCCTCACATAGAAAGGTGCTGGTTTGGGTAGTAAATGGCCATCAACTGTGATTGGATGGCCATCAGCTGTGGCTAGTTGGCCGTCAGCTGTAACCAGTGAGCCATTGGCCACTAATATAACTGCTGTGGATACGCTGGCAGAAAATGGGGGCTAGCAAGAAGATGGTGGCTGGCAAGCGTGGACTGCAGTTAGCACGGTGGAGTGCGGGTTGCAGATTGCAGAGAAGTAGACAGCAAGTTGCAGACAGTGTGGCTCCTGCTTCCTGCGTCTCCAACCCAGCCGCCAACAAGAGTATAGTGGTATGACTCCCTTATCTATGGCTCCGTGGGTGTTCCTTTTTGGCCTCACCCTATCCTGCATTCTTATGTTGGGAGCGGTACTGAAGACCCCATGTGACACCCCACGTGACACATGGTGCAGCGAGCAGGGTATGGTGCCAGCCAAAGCTCTCCGAAGGGCAGTGGAGCAGTTTGTGTGTATAAACACTCAGTCTCAGGAAAACCAGAAGGAGCAGCTGCTGGAGAGCTGGACCCCCATGGAGGGGTGAGAAGACATGGATGGTTTCCCAACCAGCATAGGCTGGAGAAAGCGAAGGTCGTTATGGCCCTGTGGGCTGGGAAGTTCTTGCTGAGGCAGCCCGGATGTGGGACTTGTCCCAGATGTGGGTGAGGTCAAGGTCGTCCCTTACCCCCAGGACAGCCCTGGCGAATGACTATGGACTATGGGGAATTGCCTTCCATCCCTAATTTAATGGACCACTTGCCTGTTTGCTTGGGAATATACCACCATGTAGTGGAACTGGTGGATGTTTGCTTTTGTGTCTTGACCGGCGCCATCGAGAATATGTAAGCACCTTGACTGTGAGTCGCTGTTGTTCCAGCACAGTACCCTAAGAAGCCCAGGAAGTCTGGCTGTGCCCAGAAGGACTGGTGGTGCCCAGTGAAACCCTGGCTGTACCCGGGGAGACTGGTGGTACCCTAAGAAACCCAGGAAGTCTGGCTGTGCCCAGAGAGCCTGGCTGTGTCCAGGATATTGCATTCACCTCCAGGCTCCTCGCACAGGGCCCCTCGCGGAAGACACTTGTCTCGTAGATTGTGAGGCGAAACCCTGTAGGGGTGGAGTGTGGGGACAGAGCCCCAGAGTGCAGTTTCCAGGCTCTCAGCCACACATGGAAAGGTGCTGGCTCAGGTAGTAAATAGCCATCAACTGTGATTGGATGGCCATCAGCTGTGGCTAATTGGCCATCAGCTGTAACCAGTGAGCCATTGGCCACTAATATAACTGCTCTGGCTACGCTGGCAGAAAATGGGGGCTTGCAAGAAGATGGTGGCTGGCAAGCGCGGACTGTAGTTAGCACGGCGGAGTGTGGGTTGCAGGTTGCAGATAGCAGAGAAGTGGACAGCAGGTTGCAGACAGTGGGGCTCCTGCTTCCTGTGTCTCCAACCCAGCCTCCAGTGAGAGTATAGTGATATGACTCCCCTATCTATGGCTCCGTGGGTGTTCCTTTTTGGCTTCACCATGTCCTGCGTTCTTATGTGGGGAGCGGGAGCTGAGACCCATCCTGACACCCTGCATGACAAATATAATAATATAATATAGTAACAGGTCTTAATTTTTACTGCAAAAGACGCATTACAGCTGATAGTTCAGCTAGGTCTTAGTTTCAGGGACACATGGTAGCAATAGCTGAGGGACAATAACTTTGTTTTATCTAGCTGTGATAACAGACACAAAGTTCAATATTCCTTTAGGACACGAAGATGTACGAGAGATCATAGTTGAACTCACAGCTATTATAATGTTTTATTAAATCCACTAAATTTGAGTAAATTTGAGTACATTGATTATTTTCACATAGGTTAATCAGAAATAGGTATTTCCATTTATATGTTTAATATTAGGAACTAAAATCATAATAACCCCATACATTAAAACAGTCATTTTCAAAATAACAAATGATATTTATCACATTTGCTTTCCAAGAAAACTACAGGAGGCAAGAAGGGCAAGCATGGTTAATTCTATTCTACAAATGACAAAGATTCAGTTGTATTAAAATGACATTTCCAAGGTCACATGGCCCATGAATATCAGAATCAGATCTCGAATCCAAGTTTTCTGACATTAAGACTTTACCACTGTGTAGAGTATTGCTTTGTTATTATTTAAAAAGCACTGAACTGATAAAGTTACTCTGTAAAAGGATTAATCTGTCTAAAACAAATAACAGTAATTATAATTATTTTCAATTTATACTTGCCTAGGAAGGTTTATCCTTAAATACCCGAAGCCCTTTTGTATGTATGCCTGTCAGGGAGGTCTTTCATATGTTGTAAATTATATTCACTTTTCACTTTACTCTTACTCACATTTTCTATGTAATAATTCTGTTATAAGTAGGTTTTCCATAGGCAAAATTCCACAAGCAATATTAGAGAAAGGAAAAACAAGAAAGTCAAAAGGACTGCTGCATCCCTTAATGAAGTCTGTAACAAATAGCAAATGGGGTCTGGTGTGTTGTTCTCACCACAACTCCCATTAAAATCTTTCTCTCATTCATTCATTCATTCTCTCTCTCTCTCTCTCTCTCTCTCTCTCTCTCTCTCTCTCTCTCTCTCTCCCCTACCCCTCCCTTCCTTGCTCTATCCTCCCCTCATCACAAAGTAATTATTTGGAAAACTTACAGATCACAGTTTACAGATTGTGTGGATGTATAGATGATCTTATCTCCAACAAAACTACATACTTTGAAATCCTCACTTAATATCATATTGCAAAAGGTAATGGCTCAATACATTAGTTATGGTAGAACCTAGCTCTAGGTAGTATCAGATTTAAAGGAATCCTTACTATTTGTTTTTCCCTTTTTTTTTTCTTAATAATATTGCAAACTAAAGGCTTATTTCCTAAAGGTACTCTTAGTCCTGATTTGGAAATGTCAGCATGTTTTTACGTTGATACATTATAACTTACTTTTTAATTATAAACCCTATTGCTGTTTAAAAGTCTCCATTATAATACATGAGTAGTTGGTCGCTAATGTGGATTAAGAGCATATGTTTACTTGGCCTATAAACGAAGTACTTAAGTTCAGTCAAAACAGACATTTCTCTATGATCAACTACAATGTACCTGGAACATACAGGCTGAATTTTTAAAATTCAGAGAATATGATGTAATTTGGCCAAGATAATAACTCTAATTATTAAATTATTTCCATCTTTCAAACTCAGTATTATAATGATGTTGGTAAAAACATGAATTAAGACCATAACCAAGATAAGAATCGGGAGGGCCTGTAGGAGGAGCTCTCATGCCCTACAGCAATCTCGTAATCCTACAAGAAGAACTCTTTGTTTATAACAGCCCTCCTAACTTCCTCTTCCCTTCAATAAAATAATTTTCTCTCCTTTGTTCTAACAAACTTGCATGTGGCTCACCATGGTTGCACATTTAGGATTTCACTCATCTACCCCCACCCCAAACCATTTTGTTTGTTTGCTTGTTTATCTTTGAGAAATACCTGACTTTTTGTTTACAGTCAACATGTTTAATGCTGTCCATGCTGTCAAAGAAAAAAAACAAAAAAACGATGTCTTTGGCTGAAAATTCTCCTTAAGAAAAATTTTTTAAATGATAGGTAATATTTCATCATGCATACTTTAAGATATGAAAATTCTGATGATAAACTTTCCCCTGATTAAGTCGATATTTATACCAAATTCTAATTTAAGAAATGTTTCAATTATGCAAATCAATGTTTTGTTACATTTAAAAATAAGGAACCTTGTTCTCATATTCATACAAATTTCTGAAAATGTACTGAAAAGGCTGAGACTGTCTCTTGGAATGGAACTAGCCAGTCTACCCTCTCTCCCTCCCTCCTTCCTTTCTCGCTTTCTTTTTTCTTGCCATACTCTAGTTGAGAGTCCATGGATTATTTGCAGGATAGATTTAATATTCTAGGGGAAATTTTTGTGTCTTGCTCTTTTCTCTCTCTGACTCCCTTATGCAGTCTATTTTTCCCACTTGCTCAATCCTGGTTGCTCCTTCCCACACTACCCAGTCAGTCATCAAACTTTGTGTCCCAAGCCCAGCCAAAACTCCTCCTCTGCTAAATGCTCTCAGAGTAAGGGCCTGTAGAGATCCCAAAGATGGCCAATGTTGGATAAGGGAGGCTTTATGCCGAACACCAAAGTCAGGATTCTAGAGGGAAGAAAGAGGAAAAGGTATGGGGGTTGTGATGAAAGTGTTCTTTATCTAACAGTTCCTTCTTTCTATGAACACATGAGAACTTTAGTTGGAAAGAATAGATAACTCTTAATGATATGAATTAAGAAATGTGAGCAAATGAAGTCTTATTTAATAGTATTAAATAACTCAAAATTCAGTTCTAGTTTAGTTTGAAATACATTTTGACTTTTTTCCCTTATGAAGCCAGTCTTCCTTCCCAACAATTATTTAAATGAGTTGCATTTATTGAGCACATGCCCACTGCTCTGTGATACAGTAAGAAAATGTGACAAGGAGGATGAAGTTAGAATAAAACTTATGCAATAAAAATATATGTATATTTGTCACAGGTAATACTCAAAGTATATAATTTAAGTATTAGTACTATGAACTATAGTATATGTAATATAACACAGATGAATAGTAATTTACTTTCACATAAACTACTGGGAAAAAACTTTAAGGTTAAAATAAATCTAGTGAGTTGGAATGGGCTCTATATTTTCTTTTATGTTATTTTGTCAAATCTCTCTCTTTTCAAATGTTTTAAAGGAAAATATCAATATAAATATCAAATCCTATTAAATCAGATGATGCAATAATATATGGACAACACAGAAGGGAATGGCAAACAACACAGCAAAGTCATAAAAGTTTCAGTAGAAGAATGAAACATCCCCCCATGGTTTACAGGGGCTAATTATATAGGGTATCTACAGTACAACTGAAAAAAAAAAAGAAGACTTTTCCTATGCCTCCCAATGACCTTGAAATGAAAACTAAAAATAGAAACAATTATATCCTACTAGTTATTATCCTAGCAACTATATCCTAGCAAATTGCTGAACTAGAGAATAACCATGATGGAGAATGGTACCTTCACTGTATAGAAAAGGAACAAGAATATCAGAGATCTACTTACGATTAAGCAGATTCAGTTACACACAGTTGGAAAAATGTTCATATTCATAAGTGATTTTCAGTAGTTGGTGCAATTAGTGATTGAAAAAGAAAAGGAAGTTTCCATTCGATTATTAACTACAACTTGAAACTGGATTCACATCAGTACCAAGAATGGAGCTATAGTAAAGCAGGGTTGTTAATGTCATAGCTATTCCTTGATGGGATGTAAATCACAGGGCAACATCCCAGTCTCCTTCCCACTGGTAGACAACACATATGATAGATTTAGCAGCACTGTTTTAGCAGCACATTTTCCTTGATACTTTTTGTAATCTGGACACCACATAGAAACTCACCATAAACTGTGAGGGGAAGAAAGGGAGAAAATCCCATAGTTCCTTAAGTCCTGCACCATGTCAGGTACTATTCAAAAATAAATACATACATACATACATACATACATACATACATACATAAATATTTTTTCTAAGTGCTAATCTCTCTTTCTCAGAAAATTAGTTGCCATTTGAGAATTTAAAATATAACAAAAAATAGATGGCGGGAGGAGGACATAATAACTTCCCATTGTCACAATTGACCTTTCTTACTCGCACATCTAATACAAAGTGGTTTTCACCATTTTAATTGGCTTATCTTGAGTGTTTACAAGATTTTGTCTCAGACTGGGTCCAATGAATTCACTTCCAGCACCAGGACCAACGGTGTCACTCATCAGGAACCAAAACTAGCTTTAAAGAATAAACTGGCCTCAAAAGAAGGTGCCAGAGTGTTGAGAAAATGAGAACCACCACCTTCTGAGGTTTTTCCTGTGAAAGGCACTGTACTAAGACCTGGAGAAAATAGAAAACTGAACAGATATACACTGCTCTCAAGGAGCAGAAACAAGAGAAAATAAGAGTATTGATAAGTAGCACATGCATAGAGGCAGTGAACAGGCTGCAGAGGTTTAGTTTAAAGAGAGAGTTGATAGGGAGAGAACTTAGATACACAAATGGGGCTTTAAAATTCAGGAGGCTACGTTGGATAGGATTAGACATATCTTGTGATAGTTCCACAGAGGAGATTTAGAGCTCTGGGACTTTGTCCCATTTAGCATGAAACCTTATGTAATTGTAATAGTGGCTTTTGCACATATCCTTCAACCTGTGAAACCACTCTGTAAGGTAGGAGAGGTACTATCATCTTTTATAACTCAGAATAGTGACACTAGCAGAGGTTCAGTAAATGTCTAAGGTCACCTTAGCAGAAAGTAGCAGGTATTTCTCACCAGGTGGGAAGAGAGGCAGTGGTAAACAGATGTCCTTTTGCATCCCTAAGCACTTTACAATTAGTGTGGAATACGGATTGGGAGTGGTTATGGCACAGGGTGAATTAGAATGGGAACAAGCAGGAAAGTTAGAAGAGTACTGTGACAGTCCAAGTAAGAAAGGAGTTAATAGCTGCCCGACAAATAGACATTATATGGAGCCATAAGGGAGACAATAAAACTTGAAATAGGAAGAATCTTATAATAACTAGAACTATAAAATTAATGCTCTTATGCGAAAATGCAAATGGAGACAGGCTAGTCAAAAGATGGATAAACATAGACTTGAATGATTTGAAGACAAAATAGCAATTTCTGTGGTCTCTTCCAACTCAAAAGAAGTTGACTATTTTATAATCATCTGGATCTTTACTTCAAAGTTGTGCTTTCCTGTCACATTAAATTAGTTTTGTATTAGTTGCTGAACCAAGAAATCCATTTACTTTATGTAAGAAGGTGGCTTATCCCATGCAATTCTAGCCACAAAACACTAACCGTTAAGTTGAATCCCACTTTAGCAATACAAATTTTACCAACCAGAAAAAATAATGAGCAAAACACAATTTAGTTAAGAGGGGGGAAAAAGGTAACATTTGCAGTAAGAAACAAGAAAACTGGGAGTGGGAGGACTTTTTATTCTAAAGAAAATGGAAAAGTCTTGCATAAAACCACCCCAAAGTATTATTTGGCTGCTCAAATTTTTCCCTTGGAGGAGAAAAAGATGTCATCTTTACACAAGTGAATGAAATAAGTTCTAGCTGGATGAAAACTAGGTAAGTAAAAGAGGGAATTTGGACCTGAACTTTCTGGATTGTCTGCACAGAAGACATCCCTTATTGGTCCTGGTTCCCTCACAAGTAGAAGAGCTTAACACACTGCAGTCAAAAGAATGCAGCATTGGGATTAGGCTTGGTTGTGCTTCTTAGTTACTCTCCAAGCCTGGGCAAACCATTTCACTCAACTGTGTATCTGAAAGTATACCAAACAGGTACTCAACAGACATGTGTTGTGTAACTATCCTAAACTGCTGGGGGTATAGAGATGAACATAATACAATTTTTTGTCCAAAGAACTTGCTGTTCAGTAAAAGCATACAAACCTGTAATCAAGTTGTGGCCTTAAAGTACTGGAGAAGATACAATGGTTACTTCGGGGGTGGTAGAGGAAATGATGAGAAAAAGAACAATCAATTTTACCCAGGGGAGGAAGGGAAGAGATTCAGGAAAGGTCCAAAAAAAGATTATCCTTGATCTAAGTCTTGACAAAAGGGTTGGTATTTGTTAGGTGCCTGTTCTTCGTAGTAGTTTTAGTGGTTGTTGTATTTGTATGTGTGAGGGAGGAGTGCTATGCCAGGCATAGCAAATACCATGGGATAGCACAGAACTAGAACAGTAAGCCGTCCACTATGGCTGATATATCCAATTTGACGTCTAAATCAGAGGGAAAATGGAGGGTTTGAAAGGTCTTCATAAGCATAAGGGCAAACACCAACCATAAACAAAAAAATAATTTATTAAAATTATAATAAGAGTTGAAAAATAATGGTTAGATATAAATGTGACATTGACATGGAATATGGCATATGGGACATATTGGTATGTGGAATAGCAAAGGGTTTATAGTTGGTAGTAACTGACATAAAACGAACACACCAATTAAAAATGGGAAAAGACAATGTGCAAAAGAAATAATAAAATGTCCAATAAAAGTATGTAAAAGTATTTAATCTCACTACTCAACAAGGAATAAAAATTAAAGCAATAACATATATTATCCATTTATCAAATTGACAAAGGTGATTCAACATTAATACTGCATCAGCAAAAGTGGAAGAAAATTGTATGCTAAACAACAGAAGTAAGGCATTACCAAATATTTCTTGAGGTAATTTGACACTATCTAAGAAAACTCTTTAACCTACCCTAGAAATTTCTACTAGAATTTAAGCTTAGTAAACAAATCAAACTAGTATGAAAAGCCCTATTTATTGTATATAGTTAGCATTATTTATAAAAGCCAAAAAATGAAAACAATCCAAATGTCCAGCAGTAAGTTACTTAAATAAATTATGTCTACACCATGGAATATAAAAAAATACTCAAATGATGATGTAGGGTTTGTTTTAATGACAAGGAAAATAACCTAAATAAAATGTTAAGTAAGAAGAGGCAGTTGCTGAAAGTATTCAATTAAAAAAATGATGACCCCTTAGACTATGGTTAAATTTTTATTTGTGTCTTTCCTTTTCAGTCTCCATAGTTTTCTCATAACAAATAGGTTAAAATCTTTAGAAAAACTTCATGTGTGGAAGGTAGTTAACCACAGTATGAAATCTATGAAGTTGGGCACATCACAGATGCATCTCATATTGAAAAATAGTAACTTTTTGGTCTTCCTACCTCTATCAAAGAATATTATATCAAATGTAGAAAATATGATAACTATAGATTTATCTCATTTTGAATGAATCAAGAGATATAAAACTAACATGCTAAAAGGGAACAAATGCTCATGCCTAAGTTCCTCTGCTAAAGGGAGCAACCCTCATCCAATGAATGGTTCATGTGGGCCTGACACCATTGTGTTGCTTCAATCTGGGACATAAAGGGCTGTCCTTGCTCTAGAACACCCGTGGATTTGAGGCCTTTGGTGCCACTGCATTGTAGTTCAAACTTTTCCTCTGCCTAACATGCTTCTCTCATTCCCTTATAAATATTGAGCCCATTCCCAAAAGGGTTCCCCAATAAACTTTCTTCATGCAAATCTCTGAGTTTCAGAATATTTCCTGGTGACTCAAGCTATGAGGTTTGGTACCAGAAATAGTGTAACAAGACCCACCTGAGAGCTAACAATGAGGATCCATCATCAGTAGAGAACTGATAGCCCCTGGGATATGATAATGGTGCAATTGTTAAAACTTTTAATGGTGGAAGAGAATACACTGGAGAGTATAATATTGTGGCTGAAAGGTTTGGGGGAAGTAGTAATCATAAGGGCACTAGGATCTGATGGCCCTTGCTGAGGGTACGCTAAAGACAGACAATGAACAACTGAGGCCACCAATTTATGGCAAAATGTGAAGATCAGCAGACTGTTTCTGTTCTCCATTGATGCATAATAAACTACCTCAAACTCAGTGGCTTAAAATAAAGACCAATTTATTATCTCTTATGATCTGTGGGTGGACTGGGCTTAGCAGGGCAGCTTTCCTTCTCCAGGTGATGTTACCTGGAGTCATCTGAAGGCCCGATATTCTGGAACAACATGAAATATGGTTCACTCATATGGCTTGCATTGGACTCAGGTTCTTGCCTAGGAAATCAGCTTAGGATTTCGACTAGGGCACCTCGGTTGCCCTTTAGCTGACTTCTCCATGTATCTTGGGCTCCTCATAGCACAGTGATTGGTTTCCAAGAGGAGAAAGAGAAAGTTACCAGATCTCTAGTGGGCTCAGAAGTCCAGAAACAACCATCACTTGTGCCACATTCTATTAGTCATAGCAAGTCCCAAATCCATCCCAGATTCAAGGAGAGCAGAAACAAGCTCCATGTCTTGAAATGACATGCTTATACAGGGAGAATTGGCAGGGGTGGAGAATATCCTCATCTTGCAAGACTAACTACACAGCCTTTTTGGTAATATAGACAGACTCTCAGTTCCTGCAGTCAGAGAACAAAAAAGGCTGATAAAGAGTCGGGATTAAACATAAGGGGGGAATTTGACTTCTCAGTCAGGCCCAGTGAGTCTGCCGTGTCAATGTCAGGACCCTTGTTGGGAAGGAGAGGGACCCTGAGACTTGAGATATGAACATCTCAGTCAATGCACTTAAAAATGTTTTACCACTGATTGCCCTGAACCTCCTCTAACAAAGGGGTCCACTTCACTTCTATAAGGCTGACACCAATATCTGTATAAAGACATGCCAAAGTCTCTGCCTTGCAAAACAAGTATCATCTTGGGGGTAAGGCCCATTTCCACTTTAGGCTGCCAGAAAAATTACTAGGTCAGGTCACAACATAACCTGGCTGGATAAGTGCTGGGAGCACTAAGGGAGTCCATATAATGAAGGAGCTGTGGGAACTAACCAACATGCATACCCAGAGCTGAGAGAATGGGTCAGGTTGGATCCTGAGAGTCTTGAAACAAGTAGGGAGGAATATAAAGTTTAATAAGGGACAGTTTACTGATATGGGAACAATCACTTATGATACAGGATGTTATTCCCTGCTAATGACCCTAGAAGACAGAGCTAACATGCTGCTAAGACAACTCTTGGGAAATTTAGCGGACACAATGGTCCACACACTGGTAGACAAAAGAAATAAAGATCAAAAAGTACAGAGAAGTGGGCATGATAGAGTATATATGCCAGGATCTACTAAGGCCAGAAAACCTACCAGGTAACCACATTCTGTGGGAGGTCCTGGAGGACACACAGATAACCAGAGTTATAAGAAATGTGCTAGTTAGATAGGCTCAAGGAATACTGACATACTCAATGGTGCCGTCATCCTAGGCCAGGGCTGATCATAAGAGATGCTGTTACAGACCAATGTTCCTGACACCAATAGTAAACACAATGATCAAGAATGGCAGTCAAAATAGCGATCAGGGATTGTTGATGCATACAAGGTAATGGAGATATTTAATGAAACTGAGCATTTTTTATGGAAAGATGGATAAGCAGTCAAGAAGTATACTATTCAATCATATGATCAAAACAACTCAAAGGTAGGTGATTATAAAGTTGAGAAGAGCTGCCTCCATAAAAATTTATGACCCCTTGCCTAATTTCTGGACCTGAGCCAGTTTATTTTGACACCAGGCCCATTAACTAAAGGAAAAACTGGGTTCTTATAAAGAAAGACCCAGAAACCCATGACAAGTATGTATATTAATGATTCCCACAGTCCTTCCACAAAAGGGGCCTACAGCGATTTACTCAAGTACCCAAAATTAGGGACAGGGGAATGAATATTCAGACATGTCAAGGACTGTTGGATACACAATACAAAATTATAGGCAATGGTACATGACTTGCCCGGTTGGTCAGAGGCCCAGAAGGAGAATGATTGGAAGTTTAGGAGAAAGGAGGTCTTAGAAGAAGGACCTGGAAAGACCTATGGGAGTGAGAATGAAGTGTGAACAGCTTAAAGAGCTTGTTATCCTATGTTAGAGCCTACCAGAGAACAGCCATCACAAAAGAGGCAGACACAACCAGCAAACAAATGGTCAGCTGATATCAGCCAACCCTCCTTGACCTTGAAAGTGGTAGTACAATGGTGCCAGGACAGTGTCGCCACCCAAAAGCCGGTAACCTGACAAAGGATAAAATGGCATTTTGAATTTGCAACTGAAATTCCAGCTTGAGTATGAGACTTTGCCAGCATGGGCCACCATATTTCTAGGATGCAATATACACCCTAAATCATGATGCTTGTTTAGGAACCTAGGGGTGGATATAAGAGTGGTTCATTTATCATTTCTCCCAATGACCAATTTGGGAAATTTGTGCTTCCTGTACTAAAAACTCTAGGATCTGAAGGTGTAAATCTGGTTCCGAGAGGGGAAACACTTCCAATGGGGACACATCAAGCGGAAAATTAAACTTTAAGCTATAGCTGCCACACAGTCACTCTGAGCATCTTGTACCAAGAGACCAGCAGGCATGGAAAGAAATCACAATTCCAGCAGGAATATTTGATTCTGATCATCAGGAGGAGATAAGGTTGATGTTTCACAAGAGGGCAGTGAGGACATGTTTGGCACTCAGGTAATTCTCAGGGGCACTTTTGATATCCTCCGATCCTATTGTGATGGTAAATGCACATGTGCAGCAGCCTGAGGAGGGCATGGTGTTCAAGAACTCAGACCCTCTAGAGATGACAATCTGGATCACTCTACCTGGTAATTTGTCTAGACAAGCAGAGGTTCAGAGTGTGAGGGAACCCTGGAATTAGTAGGAGAGGAAGGAGATGATGAATATCAGTTGTGGCCTAGAGACCAGCCACTGAAGCACAGGTTTTATATTATCCCACTCAGTCCCCTCTTGCAAGTTTTTCCAGGAAAACAGACCAACCAAAATCCTGGAGGAACTTTTTCCCATGAGACTAAATGAAACAAGTGAACCTCTATATAGATGCCAAGTGAACCTCAACAATCCTTCCTTCAAGATTAAGATGGTCAAGACCAGAGCTGAAGGACCTGCCCCACCCCCTGCCCATCTGGGCCATCCAGCCCTTGGAGTTCCCTGTGGAATTGGCTTAAGTCTACAGTGCAATACCTGACAATTAAGTTCATGAACTTGCCACCGTGCGCTTACATTGGCAGCACTGTACAAACAGCTCAGTAAGATTTTATAACCTTGGTATATCAGTGTCTCACAGCTGTATTTGTGTCAACATGTAGTGGTGTTTTGTTGAGTGGCATTCATTATTGTTGAGTGTTTGTGTGTGCCATCGCAAGAATGTCTGAGCTTGAATTAGAGCAATAAACAAACAATAAATTTCTTGTTAAACTTGGCAAGAGTGGAAGTGAAATCAGGGATATGTTAGTCCAAGTTTATGGGGATAATGCCATGAAGAAAACGGCAGTGCAGAAATAGATTAAACATTTTTCTGAGGGGAGAGAACACTTCACCGATTAAAAGAGGTCAGGGCAGCCAGTAACAAGCAGAACTGACGAAAACATTGCAAAAATTCATTGAATTGTGCATCAAAATCATTGGCTGACTGTGAGAAGCATAGCAGCCCAAGTAAACATCAATAGAGAAACAGTCAGGAAAATCTTAACTGAAAATCTTGGCATAAGAAAGGTACGTGCAAAAATGGTCCTGAAGAAGCTCACCGATTAACAAAAGCAAAGGAGAGTTGAAGTTTGCCAAGACCTTTTGGAGAGGCAAGACAATGTTTTGGGTCATGTTATCACTGGTGATGAAACATGGGTGTACAAATACGACCCTGAAACAAAGCATCAAAGTGCACAATGAAAGTCAGCCAATTTTCCATGATCAAAAAAAGTTCTGTCAGTCCAAATCAAGAGTCAAAACAATGTTGCTAATCTTTTTTGATACAAGAGGGATTACTCATTACGAATTTATATCAACTGGACAAACAGTTAACCAAGTTTACTATTTGGATGTACTGAACAGGCTGCATGAAAAAGTTAGGTGACCTGAACTTTTTGCCAACAATTCATGGCTCTTGCATCACGACAATGCACCAGCTCACAGGCACTGTCTGTGAGGGAGTTTTTAGCCACTAATCAAATAACTGTATTGGAACACTCTCTCTACTCACCTGATCTGGCCCCCAATGACTTCTTTCTTTACCTGAAGATAAAGGAAATCTTGAAAGGAAGACATTTTGATGACATTCAGGACATCAATGGTAATGACAACTCTGATGGCCATTCAAGAAAAAGAGTTCCAAAATTACAAAATTGTGGATTAGGTGCTGGAGTTGGTGCATAGCTTCCCAAGAGGAGTACTTCAAAGGTGACTGTAGTGATATTCAGCAACAAGGTATGTAGCACTTTTTCTAGGATGAGTTCAGGAACTCAATTGTCAGACCTTGTATTTACACATTCTGTACTTTAAAAATATGTTATAGAAATCCACATTTCAGAATCTTTCCTGGCCATTCAGAAATGATTTCACTTTTGAGTCGACACAAGCTCATCAATATGAATATGAATTGTCGCCCTTCATTCTTAGGCTCTGAATCTGGCATTCTGTCTTCAGTGCTAGACTTATGTATACTAACCATGTGACGCAGGTCAGGTTTTCAAATCTGTTAATCTTATTTCTTCAATCTCTAATATGATTGAAAAATAGTACCAAATTTAATTATTGTGATTATTAAATAAAATAATCTATTTAAAGAACATAGGATAATGCTAAGATAGAATATAGAAAATATGCAACAACATGTTAACTACTATGGTTCCTTTTTATGAAAAGACTAAAGTAAATTTAAACTATTTTTAGGACTTGTCCTGGAAATTGCTTTCCAAAATAAAGATGAGATAGTTTGTTTTGTTTTACTCATAAAGAGTAAATAAAAGTTACCTGATTGTTTAGATTTTTAGTACATAGAAGAGTTACATGTACGTGATGTTTAGTATATAAATAATCATTTTTAATATGACATATGTTTTCTCTGTTACAAGAATAGTAATAAGTAATGTAAAGACAATACAGTCTCTTAGCAAAGTGAGAGTCAGTGGTATTTTCATATTGTCAAATGAACATGGGATATACATTTTTATATTCTCATATGTGAATTCTGACTTTGTCAATTAAGGCTGTGTCAATTTGCACAAGTTGTTTCTCTTCTGAATCTATAGTTCTTCATCTCCAAATTAAAGATGATGCTCACTCTACAGGATTTTCTGTGATACTATGTAAAAGAGCATTGTGCTTAGATTGTGGAGTCAATTAAGATATTTATTTCCCATTCCTTTTCCACTTATAGCCAAAGACATTATACTTAGATAATGACTGCTAATATTAGAGGAACAATCTTTAGTCTATGAAAAAATTTGCTAGAGATTTTAAATCAAGTATTATGGCGTATAGTCTCATCAAGTACCTATAAACCTTAGTACTTAGCACAGAGTTGTAATGATATATTATCAATTAATGTTTATGATGGATGAGATAAAAATTGTATGGAAATGGAATCCATCATTTAGATCACAGTATTATGTTCTAGACAAATTTCCCTATTAGTTTGTCACAATGTAGATCATGGAATTGACTTTAAAAATGTGATAATATGAAAATGTTTTATAAAATATAAGCTGCAAAAAATTACTGTTTATAATATTAAAATGTATTTATTAGTCGAATTGTAAAATAAGATTAAAAAATTAAAAAATTTAAAGTCAGAAAACATGTATGCAATGACTCAATTTAAAGATTTACAAAGTTCATTATATCACAATGCTTTTTAACAAAGAATTAATAACTAGTTTCTAAGAACAAATGTTAATATTTTACTATAAATTTGGTTTATCTTTTCTCTACTGTTGCAAAAATAAGCTTGGTGGAATATCACTGATATGTATAGATTTTGTACTTTAGCTGATACAGGCTCAAAGTTAGTCAATGACTAACTTTGGGTCTTAGGCTAAGTTTCTGACCTCTCTGAACCTGTTTTTTCATCTATAAAACGGGAGTGTCACCTGCCTCAGAGGGTAATTGTGAAGACTAGAAATAAGGTCAGGAAAGAGCTTAATACACTTAGGAATTCAAAAAAGCAGCCTATTTATATCATGAATTTTTGCATTATGAAATATATTGGTGAATGGTGAGAATTGATTTCATTTGAGTTTTTACAGAACTTGTCAGTTCTCTCTCTCCTTCTCTTTTAATTGCTTTGAGGGTTCACAGTAAACTATAAATCTGCTACCCTATTCATTATGTTCATGATGTTTAATAAGCGCATTACAGTATTTAAATTCTGGCAATAGTATCTTGGCAAGCATTCTGGCTAGAATATATATGTGCTTCAGAACCTAAATGTGTAGTGACATATTAACATTATGAAATTCTACAAAGACGCAGTGGCCTTTAAGAAAGAACAAAGCATATGTTCGCACTTCATTATATAATATTGTCTATTCTGTCATTATTTTTCAGTTGTTCTGGCAATTGTGACCTTTGTGGATAACTTATAACAATTTTAAATTCCATAGATGAGCAATAGCAAGGTCAGACTGCCAATAGGCTGCTAATTTGAGTTATGCTACATTAAAAGGGAATATCAACATAAGCACATTTTAATAATAATAAATTCTGTACTTTGAAATACTTTCATTCATGACAAATAAAGAATTATATGTAGATATCAACCATTTCCTAGCTCAAATAGGACTTTTACCAAAAGATATTTATAGCACAACATACAATGTGAACTTTTAAAAAGTATTAAACATGTTTGGTAATGCCTGAAGTCAGGGGTATAGTTTCATTTATTCCTTATTGAAGTTGTCCTATACCCACTGAAGGAGACAAATCCTCATCTTGTTCAGAGGGTCTGCAAAACAAAACTGTTTTTTTAATAATACTAAAACATAATTTCCTCTTTTGACTCTCTTTCTCTCATGAATTTACAATGGAATTTTCCAGAGGTTATATGATGTGACATTACAACTCAATGAATACAGAAAGGAGATATAAGACTATAGCTGCATTGTCTCTTAAACCTGACAGTAAATAGGTTTGGAAAATTATAAAACAATCAATAAAATATTTATCACAAAATATATTTTATTCTATAAAACACTTTCAACAAAAAGTTATCTAAATATGTAATGCATTTATTATCATTTTTAAATGAATTAATAAATTATTTTAAAATATCTCACTATAGTAAATGCCAATATATATAACATGCACAAACAAAAGATCTTTGGGGTATTCAATGAATTTTGTGTAAAGGGATCCTGAAACTAAAAGGTTTGGTAAATGCTGCCTTAGTGTAATGATTTAGTTAAAAATTAGACCTCTGAGGATTTCCAATTTCCACTCAGGGATATGGAAAGCTAGGAAGAGATTGCTCCCACACTTACAATGAAAAGCTGGACAAATCGAAAATTCGTGAGTTGTTTTGCACCCACCGGAGAGTTGAGTTTGTGGGGCAAACAATTAGCTCCACATCTAAGGAGAGACAGCTGACTGCAGCAAGAGATAATGTGAGCATTGGCTTACTTGGATAGACACAACCAGACACCAGTAAAAAGAGTTCAGTTAGGGTGGTGACAAACTAGTGGAGGCCAGGGGAGAAGTGGTAAGACGTTTAGAAGACCCTAGGAGTCACAGAAATCTGAGGAGTCCACACTATCTTTATGTTGGTTTCTCTACAGATTCCACCAGGTGCTTATAGAAAAGTTTGGAACTGTTTAAGTAAAGTGTCCCTTGTGATGCATAGCTGGAGAAAGGGAATAACAATTGCCACTGGAGGGGCACAGAACTCCACCTGGAGTCTCTCCCCCTCTCCCCTACAGAATGAAAGCCTGAATCTACTGGGAGAAGGGAAACTAACACCACCACCATTGAGCACTGGAGAGAACCCATTGCAGCTATGGAAAGGAAACAAAAACAAAACAACTTATAAGCTATCCTTGAGGGAGTGGAAAGGATACATGCTGGGCTCAGAATTACAGATGAAGGAGCAGGAGAACTAAAAAGCTATCACCCTGAATACCCAGGGTGACAGTATCTGCCTCATAGTGAGGCTAAATGACAACAGCAGAAAACATACCACCACCATGTCTTGCTGCCATGCTAGCACAGCTCAAGTAACAAGTAACAAAACAGAAAACACTGCTCAGAAAAGGAACAAAAGTATGGAGGAGACCCGATGTGAGGTTCCGTCGAAAGACAAAAATCTAAAGCTGAGAAAGAAGCAAACAGTGAGGGAAAACAAAACACCTCTGACAACCCAGCCCTAATCCTAAACACAACGTATCACTATAGGACTTGGAAGCCTATCACTATCACTGAGGTTCACAAAGGTGACAACAAACTTCAAGTGTAACCCCACTCCTAACTAGATT
The DNA here is from genome assembly GCF_036562045.2 of Rhinolophus sinicus. Classification (NCBI taxonomy): domain Eukaryota; kingdom Metazoa; phylum Chordata; class Mammalia; order Chiroptera; family Rhinolophidae; genus Rhinolophus; species Rhinolophus sinicus. The sequence goes on from NC_133758.1 coordinate 46,466,570, forward strand.
TACCCAAACCCTTGAACTAAAGAGCTAGGAAAAAGGAAAGGCTTGCCCATTTCTGAGCATAAAAACTGTTTACCTCAGTCTCTATTGAACTACACAAGGTATTCAATTTTCAACAACAACAACAAATCATAAGGCATATGAAAAGGTAAGAACAAAAAACCAACATGCTCCCAATGGACAAAGCAATCAGCAGAGCTAAAATCAACTATAACACAACAGTGAAACTCTCTGATAGGGAATTTTATAAAATCATGACTTAATGTATTAAAGGATTTAATGGAAAAGGAGAATAACATGAAAGATCATATCAGAAAGTTCAGCAGAAAAGGTGAAAACTATAAGAAAGAGCCAAATGAAAATGTTAGAATTTTTAAAATCCACAGTAATATAAAGAATGCTTTCAACAGGCTTAGTAGGAGGCTCAGCACAGTCAATGAAAGAATCAAGAACTTGAAAATGCACCAAAAGAAACTACTCAAACTGAAATACAGAAAGAAAAATGCGTTTAAAAAACAAAACACAAGAGTACCCAAAAGTGATGGGACAATATCACATGGTCTAATATACGAGGTGTGATAAAAAAAATACAGTGAATGTTTAAATTAAAAAAGATATATTACAAAGCAATCAGCAGAGCTAAAATCAACACATTGCCATTAATCCCCCTCACTTCAAACACACTTATCCCATTATTCTTGCCACTTTCTGAATTACTTCTGGAAGTCCTCTTTCATAAATGTCTTTGATTGTGCTATCACGGCTGCCTTGATGTCCTGAATAGCATCAAAGCATTTATCTTTCATGGTCATTTTGACTTCAGAAAAGAGCCAGAAGTAGCAAAGTGCCAGATCCAGTGAATAAGGTGGATAAGGACACACTGTAATGTTTTTATTTGACAGAAATTGCCATACTAGAAGCAATGTATGACACAGAGCCTTTCTGTTGTGATCACAAAATACATTGAATGCTGTTGCTGAGTACAATCCAATGGAAAGGCAGGGATCTTCAATACGGGAAGTGGCACATCGAACCTTAGTAACAGTGTGTGACAAGTTTCAACTTGTTTGGAGCAGTCAATTGGATGTGAGCTAAGGTTGAGAGGTGTGTTTTAAAGTGTGCCATAAATCGTCCTCCATCATCTGCTCTGCATCACACATCGCTTCTGGTATATGACAATTTCTGTCAAATAAAAACATTATGGTGTGTCCTCATCCACCTTATTCACCATGCGACTGGCACCGTGAAACTTCTGGCTCTTCCTCAAAGTCAACATGATTCAGGACATCGAGGCAGCCACAAGAGTGCAACTAAAGACACTCACGAAAGAAGACTTCCAGAACTATTTCAGAAAGTAGCAAAAACAATGGGATAAGTGTGTTTGAAGGGAGGGGAAGTATTTTGAGAGGGATTAATGGCGATGTGTCTTTTACCGTATTTTTTTTTTTAAATTTAAACATTCACCATATATCTTGATCACATCTCGTATATGTAACTGGAATACAAAAAGGAGAAGAGGGGGGACAGGGCAGAGCAAATATCTGAAGAAACAATAGCCAGGAATTTTCCAAAGCCAAAAACAGACTCATACTATAGATCCAAGAAATTCAGAGAACACCAGGCAGGATTAAAAAACAAACAAAATCCAGCTAACCATATCATATTGAAACTAGTGGGTGGGGGAGGGGAGGCAAAGGGAAAATCTTGAAGTCAGCTGCATAAAAAGACACATTACATGGAGAGAAACAAAGATTAAAATTACAGTGGACTTATTGTAGCTAGAAGATAATGGAGTGCTGAAAGAATAAAAGGTCAACCTAGAATTCTATACCCAGTGAAAATATTTTTCAAAAATGAAGATGTAAAGACTTTTACAGACAGAGAAAAACTGAGATAATTCATTGCCAGTGAATCTACCATACAAAAAAATTGTAAATGAAGTACTTCAGGTAGAAGGAAAATAAGAGCAAGCAGAAACTTGGATTTACACAAAGAAATGAAGAGTGCTGAAAATGGGATCAGTGACTGTAAAATAAATTATTTTTCCCCTTATTTTTAACTGATCTAAAATATAATTGACTGTCTAAAGCAAAAATAGTAGCAACATATTGTGTGTTTATAGCATATATATACGTAAAACTTATAAAAAACAATATCACAAAAGATGAGAGGGAGGAATTGAGAATACAATGTTATAAGATCCTTACATTACCTTATGTGACATGCATGAAATGATATATAGTAATATTTGAAGGCAGGTTCTAATGAATTAAAGATGCATATTACAAATCATAAAGAAACACTAAAAAACTAACACAAATGAATACATAATAAGTTAATAAAGAGATAAAATGGAATTATAACAAATGCTCTGTTTATATGAGAGTACAATAAAAAAGAACAAACAGGTGGAACAAACAGAAAACAGCTAACATAGATGGTGAAAAAAATCAAGATCTAAATCTATGCTGTCTACAAGAAACATACTTTAAATATAAAGATACAGATAAGTTAAAATTAAAAGGATACAAAAAGACAAACTATGTAAACTCTAACCAAAACAAAGAATGTAGTAGCTATATTACTAGCATATAAAATAGACTTCAGAAAAAGAAATATTAATAGTGGTAAAGAGAAACTTTATGTCATGATAAATGGGTCAATTCTCGAAAAACACATAATCCTAAATGTACAAGCACTTTACAACAGAACTTCAAAATACATGAAGCAAAAACTGGAAGCACTGAAGAGAAAAATATATAGGTCCATAATTATAGCTGGTGACTTCACTTTTCTCTAAGTGACAGAACAAGTACACAGTAAATCAGTAAGATTATAGAATGCCTGAACAATGCTATCAACCTACTTGATGTAAGTTACATTTACATTTATAGAACACTCCTAACAACAGCAGAATACACAATCTTTTCAATTTCACAAGAAACATTCACCAACAAAAGCTATATTCTGGCTTACGACAAACTCATCAAATTTTAAAATAATGAAAGTAATATAAAGTATATTCCTAAAGTAACCTGTAAGCTAAATAGGAAACATCAAGTAATACTAAAAATATATTGAACTGAAAGAAAATGAAAATACAACATACCAAAATTTGTGGGATACAGCCAAAACAATGTTGAGAAGAAAACTTGTGGAACTAAAAGGATTATATTAGAGAAATGACTCTGAAGTCAGACTGCCAGCATTCAAATATGGACCCATTTTACACTAAATGTGCATCCTTAGGCACTTTGATTAAACTTCTCAGTGGATCAAATTCCCCACCTAAAAAATGAAGGTAAAAGTATTAGATTGGTGCAAAAGTAATTGCAGTTTTTGCAATTATTTTTAACCTCTTAAACCGCAATTACTTTTGCACCAGCCTAATAATTTTTACTTCCTGGGGTGTTGAAAGAATTAGACATGATTATGTAGCACCCACAGCACAATTCCTGGCACAAATTCAGTACTTAATAAATATCAGCTAATTTGTTAATTTCTAATAATTGTTAGACATTTTGGTAGGGACGGGAGATAAAGATGGCAAACAATCCTTATGCTCAAGAATTTCACAGTCTAATGGGAGACAAACAGATTTATAAAAATTACTACGCTATATAAAACTGGGCCCCACAGGGAAATGCTGCTTATAAAACTGGGAGAATTAAGCAAGTTTCTCAGATGTAGTAGACCTTTCATTAAGATTTGAAGGACTAGTAGTTATATAAGTTAAAGGAGCCATTCTATGGGGAGAATTGTTTGAGCAAAGCAGGACATTGTAAGAGTACATGCAAATTGGGAAACTAGAATTAGTTCAAATTATGAGAACACAGTTCTCCAAAGACAGAATCGAAGGTAGGCATGTAGGCAGGAACAAGAGATCCAAAGACCTCTCCTGTCATTCCTAAACGTTTAGGTTTGATTTTGTAACAAGATGATACAGTCTGTTTTAGTTAGAAAGCTGCCTCTGGCTGCACTATTTAGGATGTTTAATAAATGATTGGGGAGAGGGGATGGGTACATGGAACAAGATGGCAACTATTACAAGTATGATACTTAATGGTATCCATTTGTATTCCAGATGGAGTGGAGAAAGAGATACTAAGGATTGCTCATCAAGAGTGCCATGTGGAGGTGATAAACAAGATGCATGATTCTGGCTTAAACATCCAAGTAGAGGGAGGTAAGAATCACCATGGTAGACAATAAGAAGGTGGAGCAAGATATGGAGTTTAGCAACAGTTACGGGATGCTAATAAACTATCTAGAAAGCAACTATCTAGTGTCTTCAGCTCAACAGTGAGATGTTAGACTTAGTGTTTAGACTTAAGTCTCGGGTATGGAATTCATATTAGTAACTGAATGGATGAGGCTTTCTGAGGGAGAACTTAGGTGAGGACAGAGCCAACAAGGTGAGGACCCAAGGCTCTGGGGCCCGCTGAAGACAACTGAGGCAATAAGAGAAAAAGAATTATAAATGGATATTAAAGATAAAGTGGGTACTCAACTAGGTATTGATGATTCTTGAAAATTTCATTTGGAAATCTTCCCTTCACATTTATAAATATATCACTTCATAAACAGTGATTTCTAGATAGCACTGTATTCATTTTCTGAGGCTGCCATAGCAAATTATCATAAACTTGATGGCTTAAAACAACAGAAAATTATTCTCTAAAAGTTCTGTGGGCCAGAAGTCTAAAATCAAGGTGTCAAAAGAGCCATATTCTCTCTGCAGGCTCTAGAAAAACATTTACTCCTTGCCTTTTTCCAGCTTCTAAAGGCTGTTAGAATTCTGTGGCTTGTGGGCCACATCTTTCTGCTCTGTCTTCACATTACCATCTCCTATACATCCATCTCAAAACTCCCTCTACCCCTTCCCAAAAGGATACATGTGATTGCATTTGGGGCCCACATAAATAATTTGTGATGAACTCTTCTTCTCAATATCATTAACTTACTCCTATGATGGCATTATAAGGTCATGTTCACTCTTTTGCCATATTTGTTGCTATTGACAGATTCTGGCATAAGGACATGGACATATTTTTTCAGGGGCCATCATTCAGTCTACTACAAGCAGTCTGTCAAAAATTTAAAATAATAAGACCCACTGTTAGTAAATACCAGGGAAAGGATATTCACACAGTTAACAAAAGTTAAACTAGCATGATCTCTTCAGAAGACAATTTGCAAAGTCAAAAAAAAAGTGTTGAAAATATGCATACTCCCTTTAATAAATTAGAACTTTCCAAAAAGAAATTTGATTCACCTATGAATGTGCAAGTAATATTTGGAAAAAAAACCACCTGGATCTACACTAAAATGGGGTTAAATTGTGTGTGTGTGTGTGTGTGTGTGTGTGTGTGTGTGTGTGACTGTGTGTACATATATATATATATACATGTATATGATTCATACCATGATATGTATAGCTATCAAATAGGTAATATAATTCCATGTTTATAACATGTAAAAGGATTCACAATATCATCAAATGAAAAGGTTAAAAATAATATGAATAATACAATCATATTTTAGTAAAAAGGGTACATTTAAAAGAATCTGACTAACTTGATCATACAAACATTAAGATTAGGGTCACTGGAATTTTATTAATTCATTTTTAGCTATAATTTTGAATTTTTATTCAGTGAGCTTACTTATAATTTTAAATAAATGAAGAGTGAATTAATATGCCAGACATATTAACTCTTCTTCAAAATATGTTTATAATCCTTCTTAAAATTTCAGACATTTTAATGCTTAGAAAAGCAAACTATATAGAAATATATAGAAGTGAATTTGGAGAAAAAACAAATATGTTTTCTAAATATTAGAAAGTCCCAGTGTAAAAGAAATTTGAACCATCTAAGTAAAAATATTAATCTAGTATTATCTATTTATATAATAAATGAGAGTAAAACTTCTATTCCTGGGTGTAATAAATATTCACTACTTAAGAAAAAGTTAGCCTATACCTGTAAATATACTCTCTGAGCCATTTAAAAGCCATTTATGTATATGTTTGCCTGGTAAATTAGACTGCAAATGAATTATATCTACAAACAAATTATACGCATGAATTATGAAATTTAATTGTTTCTGGAAGAGGCTCTAATCTTATTAAGCATCATGATTAGTGATATTGTTGCCCACAAATGCATCTTTCAAGATTTACTTTGATTTATATTTAACATGTAAAAGAATGATATTTTATATACTACTAGTACAAAGTATACTTTATAGGTTAACCTAAAAAATATCATGAAAATACTCTCTTGCTATCATTAAATGTGATCCACTAATTCTCCCAAAATCAATAAATACTCATTTCCACTAGTATTTGCTTCCTCATCTGGAAAATGGATTAATCGAAAAATGTCCTCTTAGAGCTTTATGGAAAACTTTGTGTAGCTCTTCATAAAATGAATAATAAAAATTATGCAGTATTCTCTAGCAGAACATTTGCATTAACATTAAGGTGAGAAGTAGTTCACTTACATTTAACAACTATGACAGTGACTTGGTTGTTTTTTGTTTGTTTTTTTTTTAATTCACTATGACTATCTTTTTGCCTACTAAGTACATGGCCTTTAACATCAAGCTACAGGAACAGATTTCCTAAATTATTATTATAGGTTGGAATTCGCAACTTTTTACAACAAACTATAGTAAATGATTCATTTTTGTTGATATCATAAATAATAAAAAAGAAACTTTTCAAAATTCATTTTATATAAATAGAATTTGCTAGGTTATTCTAACGCCTGATAGAAAACTAGGGTAGACATGCTCATTCACACCTCTGTCATTGAGAAAACTCAGTGCTCCCTAAATGAGCCTCTTTTAATACAGAAGTTAATCATGAAAAAGCTGTTTCAATTCTGTCAGTTGAGAAAATTCTTAAAAGGTTGCCTACTTCAGAACATTTATAGATGTCCCAGGAAGGGTGATATACCCTTGGGACTCTGAAGACCTGAGACAATAGATAAATGGGCAGTGGCCAGAAATGATCTTATCACAGCATGGGGAAGAAGAGACCAGAGAATTTGAAGCCACATGAATTTACTAGGCATTCGGTAGAGGTTGATGGAGAGTTTTTAAAAGATGCACTAGGATCTATGCAGATCGGAAGAGTACCTAATCAAACTTCTCCTTTCTAATTTTACTTGACTCTAGATAAGTAAGAGAGTTGATAACATGCTGGCTCCCATATCTCAGGTCCTAAATTCCTCATTTCATTTCAGAGAAAGCTTAACAAACATTTTTGAGAATTCATCTCTCCTGTTTCTGGTTGTTATGACATAGTTCCAGTTTTATTATGATGCAATTTTTTAATATAAATTTAAGATCATGTACATTTGATATAAATATATTACAAGGTCACCACAGCCATTGAGATAAATGGACCTTTAATAAAATCAAGGATAAAATTAGTCATTTATACTGCATTTGCTTAAAATTAATTTTTCTTTAAAACCATGTGGGAATGTCTTCAAACTGTGACCAAATATTGAACATACTGTTCTCTGGGATTCTGATTTAATTCATGGCATATCTGAAAGCGCAAAGTTATTAATCTCAAACTGCAAAAAAAGAAGGCAGTACTTTTGCTTAAGTATTTATTTGTTAAAAGGCTTTGTTGTCTCTCTCTTTCTCTCTCTCTCTCTCTCTCTCTCTCTCTCTGTCTCTCTCTCTCTTTCTTTCTTTCTTTCTTTCTTTCTTTCTTTCTTTTTTTTGGAAGGAAAGTGCAAATACAACAGCTAATGTAATTGACTACCAAATTTGCACCTTATTCTTCACTTACTTTTCCAAAACCAATTTATTGCTAGATTTCCCTAGCAGCATGAATCTAACATTTATTGCCATTATTTATTCTACTAGAAGAAACTCCTTTTAAAATCTAGAATATAATTATATCATCTACCCATTCACTCCAACAACTATGTAATACTTGGTATATACCAAACTGTGCATATATCGAGGGAAGTGAAACATAACTACATATTGTTTGGTGGGCTAAAATTTGATTTCCATTTTACTTACTTTTTTGTAGCTATTTCTTCAGCCTCAACATCTAGGAAAATACTTCAAAGCTAGCAAAAGTATTAAGTTAAAAAAATAAATGGTTCCGCACATCATCACTACAAGAGTTAACAAAAAATTCATATTTGAGCAAAATAATATACTCTACATTATTTTTTAAAACCAATTGTAAAACTGACTGCTTAATATTTTCCCACCAGTACTGAAGTGGGACATCAGTGACTAACCATGCTCATGCTTTCTGTGCCAGATTTAAGCTCATGCTCCTACTGTCCTACAGCTGATGTTAAGGTGAAGAAAAGTATCAGCTCCACTTTCCAGGAATTGTCTCAGTGGCACAGCCACTGTGAAAGGGCACACTAAAAACACCTCTGCAAAAAGATTTGAACCTGTGCCAAGGATAAAGACACAAAGTTTAGTCAATTTTCTGGACATTATTTTTGGGCATGCAAAAAACTGTTGCCCTACATTTTCAGCCCAAAGTGCTTTATTAATTTAAAATTTACTGAACATCTGCTACAGGCTAGGCATTACGCTGAGGATATTGCAGTGAGGAAGATAGACAGGACCGCTACCTTCATGGAAGCTAAACAAAAGGATACACTGGGGATGTTGGAAAGAAAGTGGTTGGAAAGAAATCCTACTCCTTACCTCTCTCCATTGGCAAACATCATAACACTACCATATTATAATGTTTTTATAGTTACTTCCAAAACACCTGGCATAAAGTTTTTGTTTTCTCTAAGGAATTTGGTTGCACCAGTCTTTTCTCTCTAATGTGATAGTAAATTCCTGGAGGGCAGGAACCCTACATCATAAAAAAATTGATTACCTCCTCTAATATCCAATTGCCTAGTAGTTTATACTGGCCCAGCATTTTCCTGAAAAATGGGTAAGGTCATATTCACTTCCACATAAAAGCAATAGCAATAGGAAGTTACAGCACTCTGAACACTTATATATGAATCATCTACGAGTATAAGATAAAAGTTCTCAATAGACTAGGGTGCCTGTGTGATGGTTATATTAGTCATGTTACAACACAACTGACTTTCCATGTGTACAAAAATTGCCAATCCTTTCAGGTCCTCCCACTGCCCTAACCCCCATATCCACACTCAATGCAAGTAGGAAATCCATATAGCCTGATTTGAGGTCATTGTAAAAGTAGATGTCCTCTACTTAAAAAAAATCTCTCCCTAGACTTCTGGTCAAGATGACAAAGTAGGTAAACGCTGTGCTTGTGTCCTCTCATGACCACATCAAAATTACAACTAAACTGCAGAACAACCATCATTGAGAATCACCTGAAGTGCAGAACAGGTGATAGAACAGAAATCCTATGACTAAGGACATACAGAAGAAGCCAACTAGAGATTAGTAGGAGGAGCAGAGACAGGAATGGGCTGGTCCCATACCTGCAAGTAGCAGGTAAAAATCGGGAGGGATATCTTGGCTATGGAGGTCCCCTTTTCCTGGAGGAAGGAGGGGTCCTAGCCCTACACCAGGCTCTCCAGCCTAGGATTCCGGTGCCAGGAAAAGAAGTCCCCACAACTTCTGGCTGTGAAAATGAGCAACACTGTGGCTTAGTGAGATGAGGGCAGCTAGAGTCCGAGGCATTCTTCTTAAAGGACCCATGCACAGACTTACTCACTGGCAGGCTCACTCACTCTGAGCTCCAGTGCTGGGGCAGCAGCTCAAAAGGTGCCAAGGAGATACAGGGAGGAACTGAACTATCTGGCTCCAGGGTGAGGGCTGGAGGGACAGCTTTCTCCAAGACAGCAATGCTGGTGGAAGCCATTGTTCCTTTGTTGAGCCTTCTCTCCTCCCAGCATGCAGACTTAGGTGGACACCATAACTGAATCTCCATCAGTATGGCTAACACCATCCATCCCATGCTGGTGATTCCCTGAGACCCTGACCCACACAACTTGTGGGCTGACCCAAGACTCTTCCAATGGCTTTTCCATACAAATGGCCTATCTTGGCTCATGCTGCAGAATTTCCTAAAATCTCTCAAAGGTCCACAAACACTAAACAAGCAGCATCTGGCCTCAGCATGCCCCGTACCTCTTGCTAAGTTAGCCCAAGCCTGGTGCTAATAGCAGCCAGACTTGATTCTTAGCTGAGCCTCTCCTAGGCACCTCCAAGCCCAACGTGGGTAGTAGCCATGTACGGATTGCTTTATAGCTTAGTCCAGGTAGTCCCTAGCAGGGCACAGGCAGCAGCTAAACTTGGCCTAGAGTATGGCCCCTCCAAGGAGTCCCCAGGCCAACCATGCTTCAGACTGAACTGGCCATCCAGCTGCCTCTGCAGATGACACACTCCAATGGCAGACTGGGCAGGCACCAGAGCCCTGCTAAAGCAAATCATTCTCTGTAGGGTCAGCCCTCACAGAACAGTTCCTCCAGGTAGTCACAAGCCATCCTCCCAATCAATCAACCCAAAGGTCAATCCCACTGATGTGCAAATAGCAACCAAGGCTCAACTACAACAGGAGGGCACACACAACCCACAAAAGGGACATACTTGCAGCACCACTCAGGTGACCACAGAGACTGAGCCCCCACAAGACAACTACTACATAAAGCCACTCTATTAAGACCAAGAGACATCGCAGCTCTACCTAATACATAGAAACAAACACAGAGAGGCAGTCAAGATGGGAAGACAAAGAATCATGTCCCAAATAAAAGAATAGAGCAAAATTCCAGAAAAAGAACTAAGCAAAATGAAGAAAAGCTAACTACCAGATACAGAGTTCAAAACACTGGTTATAAGGATGCTCAATGGCAATGGAAGTAAAAGCTAAAATAAACAAATGGGACTATATGAAACTTAAAAGCTTCTGCACAGCAAAAGAAACCATTGACAAAATAAAGAGGCCACCAACTGAATGGGAGAAGATTTTTGCAAACAGTGCCTCCGATAAGGGGCTAGTATCCAGAATATACAAGGAACTCATGCAACTGAACAACAAAAAAACAAACAACCCAATTGAAAAATGGGCAGAGGACTTGAAGAGACATTTCTCCAAAGAGGACATACAAATGGCAAATAGACATATGAAAAAATGCTCAACATCACTAATCATCAGAGAAATGCAAATCAAAACCACAATGAGATATCACCTCACCCCAGTCAGAATGGCCATCATCAACAAGACAAATAGTAACAAATGTTGGAGAGGCTGTGGAGAAAAAGGAACCCTCATACACTGTTGGTGGGAATGCAGACTGGTGCAGCCGTTATGGAAGGCGGTGTGGAGGTTCCTCAAAAAATTACGAATAGAATTGCCATATGACCCAGCAATCCCTCTCCTGGGTATCTACCCAAAAAATCTGAAAACATTTAGAGATAAAGACACGTGTGCTCCAATGTTCATTGCAGCTTTGTTTACAGTGGCCAAGACATGGAAACAACCAAAATGTCCTTCGATAGATGAATGGATGAAGAAGTTGTGGTATATATACACAATGGAATACTATTCGGCAGTAAGAAAAGATGATATAGGAACATTTGTGACAACATGGATGGATCTTGAGAGTGTAATGCTGAGCGAAATAAGTCAGACAGAAAAAGCAGAGAACCATGTGATTTCACTGATATGTGGTATATAAACCAAAACAACAAAAGAACAAGACAAACAAATGAGAAACAGAAACTCATAGACACAGACAATGGTTTGGTGGTTGCCAGAGGGTAAGATGGGTTGGGCGAGGTGGGTCAGCTGACTCGAATAGATACTGTTGCAAGGAGAACAAACTCTGGCTGATGAACACACAACGGGATTTATAGATGATGTAATACAGAATTGTACACCTGAAATCTATGTAATTTTACTAACAACTGTCACCTCAATAAATTTAATAAAAAAAAAAAAAAAAAAAAAAAAAAAAAAAAAAGAATCCAAGGACAGACAAACAGCTTCCTGAGGAAAAAAACACACACACACAAAAAAAACTAAGAGTTCATCACCAAGTCACTGTTACAAGGAATCTTAGAAGGACTTCTTTAAGATAAAAAACAAAAATCAAAAATAGGAATAATAAAAGGGCAATAATTACATACCTATCAAACATTACTTTAAATATAAATGGATTAAATGCTCCAATCAAAAGACATAGGATAGCTGAATAGATAAGAAAACAAGGCCCCTACATATGCTACGAAAGATACACCCAAACTGAAAGTAAATGGATGGGAAAAAGATATTTCATGAAAATGGAAATGGAAAAAGAAAGCTGGGGTAGCAATACTTAAACCAGGCAAAATGAATTTTAAGTCAAAGGCTATATAATGAGACAAAGAAGGACCCAGCAATCCCACTTCTGGGTATTTATCTGAAGAAACCAAAATGACTACTTTGAAGAGACATGTGAATTTATATGTTCACTGCAGCATTATTTACAACAGCCAAGACATGGAGGCAACCTGGCAGTCCATCAGTGAATGAATGGATGAAGAAGAGATTAATACACACACACACACACACACACACACACACACACACACACACACACAAATAGAATATAACTCAGACATAAAAATGAAATCTTGCCATTGACAACAACAGGGATAGACCTAGAAGGTATAATATTATGCTGAGTGGCGTAAGTTAGACAGAGAAAGGCAAATTCTGTATGATTTCACTTATATGTAAAACAAAATAAACAAACAAAAAAACAGAAACAAACTCATAGATATAGGGAATATTTTGAGGGTTGCCAGACGGGAGGTGGCTTGGGAGGATGGGTGAAAAAAAGGAAGGGGCTGCCGAAGTAAACATTTGTGGTTAAAAAATAGTCATGGAAATGTAAAGTACAGCACAAGGAATATAGTCAATAATATTGTAATAATTATGTATGGTGTCAGATGAGTACTAGATTTATTGGGGTGATCACCTCCTAAGTTATATAAATGTCTAATCACTATGTTGTATACCTGAAACTAACATAATATTATATGTCAACTGTAATTGAAAAATAAACCAATTATTTAAAAACAAAAATCTATCCTCAAGTGGTCTTGATAAGGCATTTGAAAGTCCTGTCCTATTCATACCTTTGAGTTAAAATCCAGAAAGTCCCTTTCAAAATATAAATACTGTGATTGCTTCTGCTTTTGAATTCTTGTACAACTTTCTGTCTACTCTTGGACCAAGGAACATATTTATTTATTTCAAAGAACTGTCTTGTTCAGAAAGGATTTATGGAGGATGAAACATGTATCATATTAATAAAAAATAAAGACTAGTGAGGAAGAATGCTGGGACTAGAGCCAGACTTCCTGTGTTTGCTTCATTTGGTTCCACAAGTTGTTTCCTGTGTGACCATTGACAATTCTGTACCTCAGTTTCCATATTTGTAAAATGGGGATAATAATATTACTACATCATAGAGTTATTGTAAGAATTAAATGATAATTCACATAACACACATAGCAAACTATCATCTGTCTAGGACAAAACAAAATATCAGGAAATTCTATATATTATTAAATTATTATGTTTTCCTCTTATATATGTATGATCATCTCAATAACATCCGAAATCATGTAAAATCAATAAAATGTGATTGGGTATACTGAGCAGCAATAATCAGGGAAGATACATTGTAATGAAAGAGGAAATGTATTAGGTTAAGTTAGAAGTACATGAAAGTTGGTTAAGATTTGTTGAAGATACAATGATGAGATTATTAATATTGTAGATAATAGATTTTGAATTGGTAGAAATAGATGTAGTGCATTAATGTAGTGAATTTTGCAAATTATAGTTTGTTTGGTTCTATATATGAAGATGCAGGAAAATTAAGAATGGAAAGTTTCAGAGATTTCATAATCTTGTAAACATAAGAACAAGGTGAGCCACAGACACAGTCGGAGATTAATTAACCAAATGGAGCAGAGAGACTGCTTTCCCATGCTAGTGATATCATATCAAGCAAAGCCACATGCAGAGGAAGTGAAGAATAAATGGGGACAGAACAATAAGCAGATGGGTTAGATACCCAACCTTGGGGGAAGGTTGGAGGTGGAGTTGGGAGGGAAGTTATGCAATAAACAAAGCATGGAACCTTAAGGGACACCCGTGACTATCCTGAATTTGTCAGCTCCAGATCTTCTTGAATCATGCAAATCTGCCAATGTAAGTAAGATAGGTGTTTGGGAATCCACACTGTGTCAGTGTTTACTGGGCCTCACTATGCAATGAAGGAACCTAGGATTAGTAGAGCTTATTCTTTTGAAAATATTTGTTAAATTGGCATGGCTTCTGGCATTATCACAGCTTGAAATTTAGACTGTGTCCCTTGTCACCTAAAGAGAGTAGGAAGGGTGGATGGGAATAAAGAGTTCCTATAACTGTTCAGCCTAGCTTCAGATAGAAAAGCCATTTGTTGCTGTCATCCATTGTTTTAGAAACCCTGGGATGGTCACAGGTTTGAATTGTACATTATAGAGGAAATGCTGAGATCTTAGAAGATCCTAAAATAAACATGGTCACCTCACTCTGTCCCTCTGATCACTGAAATGTGACTGTGACCATCCAGAATCCTTATGGCAATTGCAATGCATGAAGTGACCCTGTTACATCAGTGTTCAGTGTCTCATTACAACTTCATAATACAAAAGTGATCTTTTCTGTCTAACCTGTGCAGATCTGTGATCATAGAGGGAGATATTTATTAAATCTCATTTAATTTTGGGCACTTACTGGATCTTTACTAAAAGATGTTTCACTTCTCTGAGTTTATTCATCTATTTGGTAGCAAGCTATTATTATAAAACTGCTCTTATTTGATTCAGTGGAGGCTGGAAGTGGGTACTATGGATTCCACAATTTCACCACCACATTAAAATAGAAAGTTGGTGTTACCATACCAGATCCCACTCGGGCAGAAAACAACCTACAACACGAGCCAGAAAAGCCTGTTTCATCATTAGAATCATTAAATATTATATAATAAGCACTTTTCAACCAAGGATCGAAAAGAGTTTTAAAAAGATTAAATTGTGAAAATCTCAAAACAGCCCTGAGAGTTAGTTATTATTTCTATAAAATCTGTAATGTAATCTATTTAGGTCAATATGTTATTTTATCCTCAGTCATTTACATACATATGTAATATATACATTACATATGTACATATATGTAATATATATATAATATATACATATACATGTTGAATATATATAAATGGAGAGAGAGAGAGAGACAGAGAGAGAGAGAGAGAGAGAGAGAGAGAGAGAGAGAGAGATATCCTGTTTCCCCAAAAATAAGACAATAAGACCTAGCCAGACAATCAACTATATTGAATCTTTTGGAGCAAAAATTAATATAAGACCGGGTCTTATATTATAGTAAAATAAGACTGGGTCTTATATTAATTTTTGTACCAAAAGACGCATTAGAGCTGATTGTCCAGCTAGGTCTTATTTTGGGGAAACATGGTAGTTCACATCTTATTGAATTCCAGTTCAGGATGAGTTAAAACAGCATGATAAAGTGAATAACTATGAATAAATTGAACTTCATTTAATTAATTCAAGATTATCATTAAATATTAACGAACATGAAGGTGTTATTGCTGAATATATCAAGAACCATCACTCTGAAGGTGCAAAAATATCATCTACCCTCTCATAAAAACATTACAGACTTTCTTCATGTAAATGTGTTGTATTTTTCTTAATTATTTTCTCTAAAGTGAATATTTATAAAATGTCTTAATCTTGCATTCTCTTATAACATTGTACATGTATTTTTTAAAGAAAAATATTAGACCCAAAATCACAATAAAAATAAACTTTGAATGCTAATATCCACTCACCAGTTTGGCAAAAATTAAGATGACTGGTAACACAGTGTTGGCAAGGATTCAGAACATTGAGGACTCTTATTTACCACTTGTGGGAGCCCAAATTGGCACAGCCACTTTGCAAAACAGTTAGCTGGGCATTGTCTTGAAAAGCTGGCATATTGCACAGCCTCTCCTCTTACACATACTTACCATGAGACATGCTTAAGAATGTTTGTGGCAGCTAGGCGGGTAATAGCAAAAACAAACAAAAGCGACCATCAACCATACCAAATATACAAAAATGATGGATGAATGAATGTGGAATAGTCATAAACTGGAATTTGTACAACACTGAAAGTATATACACTGCATACATCAGCCTGGGTGGATCTTCAAAGAATATTGTTAAATGAAACAAGCTAGTTGTAGAAGAATATGAACATTTTGCTGCCATTTTGATAAAGTCCAAAAGCAAGCAAAATTTAAGAAAATAGTAATACTTAAGTAGGATGCATATAATAGTAAAAGAATAAAGAACACAGAGAGAATAACAATATAGTAAATATCCAGAAAATAGTTCATTGCAGAGGATGAAAGGGGACTGCAGTTAGGACGTCGAGAGAGCGTGGAGCATTTTGTGGCTGGTGATGAAGTTCTCTCTGAAGATGGATGGCATATTTGTAGTATTTGTTGTGTTTCATATCATAAATGGACACCAAAAAGTTAAAATATTTTAAAAATGTATCACCTTAAACCCAAATATTTTCTTTAAGGGTGTTCCTTTTATACCTGAAAAGCAATATTCACTTCTCCCAAATTAAGAGTTCTGGTTTCCAGTTCTGATCCAGTCATTAATAGTTTCGTGACCTTGGACACATTACTTAATCTCTCTGGGGATCTTATTTTTGCAACCTGAAAATACAGTTCTTAGGTTGCAATCTCTTAAGTCTTTTCTAGAAAATACAATTCTATAAATCTCTGAACCTTCTACCTTAGACAAAGTCCAGTCTACCTGAATTCAATTCTCAAAAATAAGCCCACAAGAAGTTAATCAAAGGTACAAGTATCTAATTGTCTTTTTAAACACTAAGGTATTTAACTATACCACACATTTAATTTCCTCCCCTTTCCTATGTTCTGGCACCCTAAGATTTAAAATTTTCAGCAGCCACAGGAGGTGGCTTCTCCCACTGGGAATTTAGCAGAACCAGATGGAAATTTTTGTTTTCTCATACAGTTCAAGCTAAGATTTGACTTTAAAATAAAAGTGGCATGCAGCATTATACAATGGAAATAAGACTGCTCTGCATATTAGAAGCCTACTCCTAATTGTGGCTTCAGCATATACTAGTTGGATAACTGTGGCTAAGTCATTTAACTTTCCTAGGCATCAATATATTCATCTGTAATAAGGTGCCAGAAATGGACGAAAGCTCTCTGGGAGCCAGCATAGTATAATTTCTGTTCCAGCATAGTATAATTGTACCGATTTAAGTTTGCTCTTGGGAGCTATTTTTTACCTAACAACCAACTGTTAACATAAAGTTTTAAATAGCTTGTTGAAATCGGTTACTAAAACCAAACATAAAAACCATCTGGTTCTTCCAGGAATACCTTGAAGAGGTTAAATGGAAATGGATACATACACTGATGGAAACATACAAAAATTCCTAATTAGTTTGTTAACTAATATTTATGAATATACTAGACACTGTTCTAGCTACTATAAATATGGCAGCCCTTAAGGAACTTACATTCCTGTCACAATCAAGTAAGCACCTATTCTGAACGATAACTGAAGGTGGAAAGCAATGATACTCTTCATCACTTTGACCATTTATTTCATAATATCATCAAAAAAAGCATTTTACCTGTTAAAAATTTGGGGATATTAACCCCTATACTCATCTACTTGACTCTCATCTATTCCTTCTTCAGTCATAACCAGAATATGCCAGCATCAAAATCTGGATGGGCTCTAGACAATAGTTCTGCTTTAAAAAATAAAAAATAAAAAAAACAGTGACTCTTTGATGCATAATGAATAAAATCAAACTCTTTAGTTTATGACCCAAAGCTTCTCTGTGATCTGCATCTTGCCACACACCCTATGTTCCAGCCATCACAAATTAATCACTGCGATGTAAACATGTTTAGCCCTTTTGCTTACTCACTCAGCCCTTGAACTAGAGCTCAGCTATAAAACTTCTTCAAAGCCCAACCTAAATGGTATGTCTTTCAGAAAGTCTCCTCCATCCTATTCTCTATTTTATGAATTAAAACCTGTTAATCACTCCTAAAGCATTATGTTTCTATACAATAGCATTTTCATCTGCTGCTTTACGTCATAGACACTCATCTATATAGGTCTCTCCAACATAAATGTTTTGCCCTGTCTGAATTCTTAGCCCACGGAATCTGCAAACATAATAAAATGGTTGTGTAATATCACTGAATTTTATACTGATTGGTTAAGCAACACAAGATAACTGATAAACTAACTTTTCCTTTCTCTAGTTATGTTTTTTGAGCTCTCTCTCTTTTTTTTTTTAACATTTTCCCTAAACCCTCTTTCTCCTTGAATCTGTCCAGATTACAGAAATAATCTGCACATCACTATTTTTCCTTTCCTCACAGTGCTGGGCCTCTGCCACCCAGTTCACCCACCTCAGGTCCCATATACTTCCCATTTGTTCCAACAGTATCCTGTAGTATTCCCAACTCTCAGCTTTTCTGGGGGATGAATGCTTTTTCTATTGGCCCTGCAAGAATCTAGCTCTTCTCAATCAGGTCACAGAGAGACCAGTATGGTGGCCAAGGTTTAGATATGTTGTAATAAGTGCACATGAGATATTGCTGGAACCTACAGGAAGTGGCATATAAATCTTCCAGCAGAAACTGGGGAAGACTTGAGCTGTCCACATCGTTTAGAGATCTGCCATGCAGAAGAAGGAAGTAAGGACATCCCAAAGCACAGTAACAACAGAGGCAAGACATAGAGAAAAACATGATAAAATATGGTGTTGTATAGAAATGACAAATAAGTGGCATGAAGCATAAAACTACATGATGTAGAGAAGTGTTAAGAGTTAAGGATGGAAATGAACACTTGACCAGGTCCTAAGAGACCCTAAATGCCACACAACAAAGTTGAAACTTTATCTTCTAAGTCATGGAGGGCTAGAAATCAAATGATTTAATTTGAAAACTTGCCTAATGAATATATTTCAAAATTATTTACTTAGTATAACTTCAGAGAATAGTTTGGAGGGGCTGAAAGGGAACATAAAATGAGCAGGAAAGGAGGATTAGCAGGAAAAAAAGACATGGTGAAGGTATCAGGTAGGCTGGAGGTTCCTAGGTTGTGAAAGGGAAGTTCACTTGAGAGAATAAGGTGTAGGCAGTTAGAGAATATAGAGAATAAACGTAGGAAGTTAGTAAAATTTATGAGTGGATGTGAGAAAGTAAAAGTGAAGGCTACTCACTTGAAAGCTACCTCAGAAATTGCCTCAGGTTTCCGGCTTGAGCAGTAGAAGCAAAACGTTCATGAAACAGAAAATACAGTCACATAAAAATACTGGCATAAATTCTGAATAATGAAAATGTATTTTGGTAAAATGAAAAGATATAGAATAAGAGACAGAAAAGATAATTTCCGCAATCCCAGAAAACAATGTACAAGGTAAAAGAAAAGTGAAATTGAAAGAGCTAAATTAAAATGGTAACAAAAGAGGTAGCATCATTCAATCATCTCTCAATCCCCACACCAATAGAGAGAGGATGCTGACGTACAATTACCATGATTTAACTGCATCCATAATTTAACTTTCGAAAGAGTTTTGGTATATTTTAATGCAATTGCTCCAGATGTTCTACAAACTCATAACTCTTTAATCACAGTAATAAAATCATTCTACAAAAGTGTAATTCTGGAGAGATGAAAGCTGCCTAACTTCTAAATTCTTTCTTTCATTTCCCTCTGCCAACAAACAGAGGGTTGCTAGAGGGGCGGGGGGGTGGGGATAAGGGGAAGGTGAGAGGTTTTGGGAACGTACAGAGGGATAGTGGATGGGGGGAGGGGGGTTCACACAGTGTGAGGGATATAAATGATAAACGTCTAAGTTTTGCTTTGTCTTGTGCACCTGAAACTAATTAATTTAAAAAAAAAAAAAAAAAAATTTAAACTGCATAGTACCCAAAACATGGCAGCAGCAGGTCACACAGGAGGTGGGACCAGGAAAGTTGAGGAAAGGCTATGAATGCTCAGGGGCTAAAAACCAAGTACACACACAGACATATCAATTAGATGAGTTAGGTGGTTAGAAGCCAGTAGAATGCAGAAAGGAGGACAGCTTGATCAGCAAAAAAGCTCAAAATATGAATTTTGGTAGCAAGGGGAAAGTCAGATGCTCAAAGAAACATTTCTGGAAGTAGATAGGGTGGAAAGTTCCCAGAAAAGTGATCTGGAAAGTAAACAAACATGGCCATGTAAGGAATACTCTAGTAATGATCCCTTGTTTCAAGCACTGATCTTTTATGTTTTTTCTTTATGAAAAAAGCCAATTTGCAAGCACAATTTCCTGGGAACTGCAGGCAGAGACATAAATACCTGGCTGGAAGTAGGAACCTAAAGGTCAATGGTTCTGTTAAAACAGTAATTCCGGGCCCCACCTCCAGAGTTTCTAATTCAGTTAAGTCTGAATTGGGCCTAAGCATTTACATTTCTGACAAGTTCCCAGATAATGCAATGCTGAGACCAGCCTTTGAGAAACACTGCTATGGGTCATCAGTTCTTATCCCTAGATGTGCCCTAGAATCATGTGACATAGGATCATGTGACAAGTTTTATAAATGCTCAGACTGAATCTGCTCTAGAGATGGAGACTGCAGAGGTCTAGAGACGTGAGATCATATATCTCTTAAGTTCCCTAGATGATTCCAATACCTAGTCATGGTTGAGAATTGCTGATACATATAGACGTAAAGTTAAATGATGACAAATTAGTTCTTTTTTTTTGGATTCAGCAAGGTACCTTTCTGAAGGGGAGCTGGCTTCTGTCTTTAAACCCATGGGGTCTAACAGTGGTTATGTTTTACTAAAGCACTTTACTTACAGTTCCTGCTCAATCCAAGTCCTACCTATGCCAATAAAGGATTTAGGTAACAACATCAATAATTAATAAACCATCATAGAAATCTCACTTTATCTTTAGGAAACAAAGGAAAGATCTCTGACAATGGAAGGAAGACTTTGATTTTCTCCATTTATGCTGCCAGGACTTAGAGGGGAACAAAACAATTTTTCCCCAACAACGATAAAGTAGCCAAGAGGAAAATCCAATAAAGTTACTGAGGAATGACAGAACAAATGGCTGGCTCATTTCTGAAATTTTATGAAGACTATCACCTGACTGAAATATTGACAGTGATTTTTAACGCAACATTAGAGACAGGGAAAATAATCAAGTCCCTTGCAGTGTACTAGCCAAGTGAGACACTTCAATGCAGGAATAATGTTTTTGACCTGTTTCATATTTTTCAGAATTACTAAATAATTGATCAATTAATAATAACTAATGTAATATATTATGCTAGTATGATCTTGATTTTGTTTACCAATTTCTCTTTCTTGTCTAGTAAATATGTGTTTTAAAATATTTATTTCTTTTTTCTAGGGCTAATTTTTGTCATGAAAATAATGGACTGTCCCCTTTGGAAAAACAACTTAAGAGCTTTCACGGCTTCCTTTGGAAGATTTACATACCACCTCCTTCAGGTCCTGGCAGTATCTCACGCACTTATTACAACATATTGCCAAATTTTGCTTATATGTTGGACTCTCCATGACCTGGTACCTTTGTCCCCCAGTATCAAACATAGTACATGGCAAAGAAAGGATCAATAAATGTTTTTGAAATACCAGCCTGATTTTATCATCCAATAGGTCCTATATTATTTTAAGTCCTTAGAAAATTATTTTGGCTATCACATTTCAGCCCATCATCCTTAAAAGTGTTTGTCAACTTTATTTATCATATATATATTTAAATATATATTCAAAGGGTGCCAAAAAATGTATACAAATTTTAAGAAAGGCAAAAACTGTATTAAAATTGTAATACTCAACATATACTGATAACAAAAGACGAATACAAGTCATATGTATACATTTTTTTGGCTTCCCTTGTAGTTGTGATGACTTGAAGCCTGACTCTGTCTGCTGATAGATTTAAAAAGTTATGATGTTTAAAATTTTTAAGAATAATATAGATTTTCTATAGAATTTTTACCTAGTATATGGCATAGAAAACTTCTACAAATCCCTCTTAGACACTTTTTATTCCCAAGTTTCTTACTCAAGGAAACTAAAATCGCTCATGCTTTCTCCCAATGATCAATCACTTATCCCTAATCCCACCCTGTTACCTCCATTTTCTCCTTTCATTTTTTCCATCATTACTTTCATCAGTCATCTTCTCCAAGAGTGTGTCCTACAGTTCCCCCAAGAAATGCAGTTTATCTTCATCTTCCTTTGTTACATTTACTGTTTACCTAGTTTACAGAAAACATGCCCAATCTTTCTTCACAGACTTCCCATTTTTCCAAAATTTAATTGCTGTTCCCTAGCTCATTATTATAATCCTACAGTTTGTAAAGTCATTCAACTTCAGTGGGGATTTCATATTTCACTGAAACCTCCATGAAACACACTCTCATCTGAAATTACAGCTCACAGAGTATTCGTATTTAAGGGAAGCTCAAAATGACACTGTCAGCCTTGTCAACTGACACATGGGTAAAGAGCGACCATGAGAGGGGTGCTTATTATATGCCACAGAGCATTGTTGTTGGCAGCATAAAGAGAAGGTGATTCGTATGAATGGCCTCAAAAACTGCCCACTTCCTCCCCATCTTTGATATTCCTTTAACATCACTGATCCCCACCTCTGAGAAACCCTCCAACAATCACCTGCTGAGTTGTGTAACCCGGCTCAGTCCTACCACAGCACCCTGTAACAACACGTCATAATCCTGATACCCCCAATGGATTGAATCTTATTCTGTCTTTCTTTCTCACTAGCCTGTGAGTTCACTGAAATGGGGATGGATGATGCCATTTCCACAGATGAGGTTCCAAGCACTTATTAGGAGCTGACATAGTCATAGAATTGAAACTTAAAATGAAATCTTTAAACATAACTTCCTCAACTAAGAATTATTTAAACTTTATGTTCAAACAAGCCATGTTGTTATTACAAGTAAGAATTTTAAATTAGTGAGTATTTTGTTACTTTACTTTTATTATTTGGACAGATAGTAAGAAGCAATATTTGATACATATTTTTAAGAAGTTCTATGCTACACAGGGTACTGAGAAAGAGAACAATGGGGAAAGGTTAAACTACTTTACGAATGGTGGTCAAGAGTGGCATTAATGAGAAAAAATAACAGTCATGTTTTGTGAAAAGGAGTTGAGAGTAAGGAGGGGGCAAAATTCAGGCAGATAGAACAAAATTATCTTAGAAAATATTAGTTATCCTTACATTTTATAACTAAGCATATATGACTATGTGATGTGAACTACTCAATTTCAGTTATAGAATTTCTAATAAAACGTTTTGACTCACATATATTCCATACATGTTTATACAAATTAATTTTAAGACCATGTATAACATAAATAAATTTAATTTGAATTTCAATGTAGGACCCTTGTAGATTGAAAATGGCCAAGTCTTTGCCCATAATATTTCCTGTTTTTAACAGATTAATACATTACTATTAGTACACAAATTTACAAGGACCAGTCTAGAACTTTCACTAAGTTATGTCAATTAAACAGTTATATTTATTTTGGGTCAGGAATGGACAGCAATTCAACAAAACAAAAGCAATAGAGATAATCTTTATGGAAACACAGGAAGAAAGATTTAAGATATTTCACTTACAAAATGCATTTGTTGTCTGTGACACAACAAGGACAGCAAGGACTTTATAAAGGACACTCACTATTCTATCAGTTTTATATGTATCCACCTTCATTTCTTTATGTTAATTTACATGAACCAAACATCCTGTGCCAATATTACTTATCTGAGGCAGGGATGCTTATAGAGTCATTTACCTTTTCTTAAAAATTAATGTTACCAGAGGGTAAGATGGGTGGGGGGTGGGAGATGAGGGTAAGGGGGATCAAATATATGGTGATGGAAGGAGAACTGACTCTGGGTGGTGAACACACAATGGGATTTATAGATGATGTAATACAGAATTGTACACCTGAAATCTATGTAATTTTACTAACAATTGTCACCCCAAATTTAAAAAATAAATTTAAAAAAAATTAATGTTAAAAAAATATGTAGTGGCATGCTAGCATTTTATAGGTCAGTTGAATCATCTTTCTCTTAAGGATATAACAATGTTGATTTATCAACATTTATTTAACAGATTGAAGTTTTTAATTCCTGCAAGCTGAATTGCAAAGAATCCTAAGCGGCAATGAGCACATTCTTTCAAGGATAAATTAGGAGGATGATCTAATATCTTCTTTTCCCCCTTGCCATTAAAGTCTCTATCTGATCCTTGAAAAGGTGTGCCTGGTTTGCTAATTGTGTTCCCTAACTTGTGTCCTTATTGCAGACTCATCTGTGTTTGTGCTTCCTTTGTCTTTGAGGGATGTGCTCATTTCTTCTTTCGGATAGATTACTCAATGGGAAGCAGAGAGCTGAAGTTTCTCTTGCAGCCTATGGATCCTTTCCTGGAAAGAAGGGACTGATTTTCTTCAGAGCAAGCAGATGGCCACACCCCCAGAAGCTGCCACAGAGACTCACCTCTGTCACACAAAACTTCTCTGACAAGTGGAAGAGGCAAGTGGAAAGTGGAAGGTAAGCCAAACAAAACCTATTTGTGTGCTTGGTTCTTAATACCATCAAAACACCTGCATCCTGAAAGAACCCACTGAAGCAGGCACTAGTAAAAATCAAGGTAAAACTGAAAATACAAAACAAAAAATAAACTATGGAGATTCCTTAATACAACAGGCATTACAGAACAAAGCAGCTCCACTTTCAAACTAGAAGGCTGTGATTTTAGCAGAAGTAATTCTATTTCTATTGTGTTTTCCACCTATGAGATATATGGAAACGGGAGGAAAGAATTGAAGAAAAATAAAGGATGTGTCACTTCAAGAATTTCCAAATAACCACCTCCTGGGCCAGTTAGGCTGTGAAGTGAGACAATTTAATAAAACAAGAGGGTATATCTTGCAGGCAACTGGAGACACATTCCTAAGAGTAATCAGTTTTGCAATATTGCAGTTTACTTGATTTCCATTTCATTCTACATTTCTTGGATGCCAACCAAATGCCAGGCACTGGGTTAGGTCCCAAGGGAGTACAGAACCTAGTGATAACAGACCTCTGTTCAATCATCAGCTCCAACCAATGCAGTTTTGTAAAGAATGATATCATTTTCTACATAGGGCTTAGTGCATAGAAAACATTCAATTTGATATATAATCACTATTATCATCACTAGAATTATTATTACAAGGATATAAATTTGTTAAGAAACATGCCTTATGTTACAGTTCATAATCTAGTGGAAGATTTAAAAAAAAACACAAGAAGTTACCGTGCAATATGATAGATGCTATATGTAAGGAATATACAGACTGCTGTTAAAACAGAAAGGATAAAAGAATAACACAGCAGTGAAAGTAATCCCACACCTCTCCTAGAGCTTTGTCAAATCCTAAAGCTAGAACATTTCAAGAAGGTCTGAATTAAAAAATATAAAATTAAAATAAAATAAAATAAAATAAGCTTTTTTTCTTCTATGACAGAAATTTATCTAAGAACAAGGCTTTAATAATCCCTCTCATCTGGTTCTTTTGTTTGTTTGCTTTTCATAACCGTTATTCTTTTCTAACATTCTAAAATAAGTAGTATTGTGTTTATTTTTAGTTGTCTGTTTCCTGCCATTTGAATGTAAACTCCACAAGGGCATGCATTTTTTCTTTTGTCCTTGGTCAGTACTGAATTCAAAGCACCTAGAATAGTGTCTGGCATATACTTGTTAGTCAATAAATTGTTGTTGGTTGATGAATGCACACAAAAATGAATGAATGAATTGGTAATTCCCATCGCCCAATAATGGCATCTTCAAGACCTGAAATGCATAGAAAAAAATATGTGGCAAAACGGACCTCAGTATAAAGGAATATAGTTGTACCTATCATTCCTACCTTACTGACATTTAACTTACACACAACCACACATCCCGGTTCTCAATGCAGGACACAATATGGACAATTGAGCTATATTAGACTTTCCTGCCTTCCTTCAAACTCAAATAAAGAGAAGTAGTTTATATAAATGTAGATATTTAACAATTATCAGTCCTCAAGTAGGATCTTTCAGCTCTCTCGTCCCCTCATCAGGGTCTGGTCCTGGATCAAGGAAAACCATACCTTTGGGATGGCAGTTGCTATGGCCCGAGTATTGTCCAGCACCCAACCGTTGGCAGAACCAGGGGGTTGCTAATTCTGTGGCAGAAGGGGTGAGGTATATTCCTAATCACAATTTACGACTACTTTTTTTTCATAGGTACAGGGTCATGAATTTTAGATTGATATGGTTTTCATTAGAGTAGTACTACTTTGCTCGTAGAAAATGGATCAAAAAGACTTGAGAAACTCAACTTTAGAAGCCAGCCACCAAAGAATAACACAATTTCAATGTAATAATTCTGTTTGATGTCCAAAAATATTCAATTTATAAGCATACCTCTGGAATACAATTTATCTGTAAATTAGTATTCCCAATAGTTAAATCTGAGTTTCATCAGTTCTCTTTGAAGCAGCTCAACCCATTTTATGTGTGCTAATATTTCTACACAAAAGGAATTCCTGAAAGAATAAAGACATGAGAAAATCTATTTTCTATTTAGTTCTATTGGGTTTTAAACCTAAATCACAACATATGAAATACTGTGTTACTATTACAGATACAAAACCCAAATAATCTGGATATAACTGCCCAGCAACTGTTCCTTGAATGAAAAACAGATGGAATTTTCCCACCTAATCAATCAATAAAGTTCTCATTCTGTCTTGTATTGGTTTTTATCTACTCAGTGCTTTCTAAGAAACAAGCTGAGAGTTAACCGAAAACACATGACTCGGAGGCAGCAGATAAGCCCCACAGAGCAGAGAAGGTGGAAGCAATCAGAAGGCTCCCATGCTCCACCTGCCACTTTACAATTAACTCTGGGCTCACCATGACCATTAGGAGATGTTCCTCCATTAGGATCAAGCATAACTGCCTCTTCCTGGTTACCTGCTGGATTTTTTCCATATCCCATCCTGCCTTAATAAATACGCGTTCCGATGAGAGTCAATTAAAATTTACATTTTTAATGTTGTTTTAGATGTATTAATTGTTTCATAATTAAATATTGCTTGAGGAGAAGGATATGACTTTGTTTTGTAGTCTCCTCACAGTATATGGTACCATGTCAGACAGGCCTGGGCTGTAGGAACTGTGGGCTTCTTTCCCTTTAAATACAGACCATGGAGCCTACAGGCAATAATGAAAGTTGTATCTTGCAAAAGCCCAAAGACCAAAGTGCTCAATAAATACTAACTAATATTGAACTTATTTGGTGAAATGCTGTCAGTGTTACCATATAATAAAGAAAAATGAAATAAGATCAAGGAATTTTTAATAGAAGAAAAATATTTCATGACTAGACAAGTAGTTTTTAAATTTTTTACTTGGTACTACCTTGATGTAAAACATAGTTCACAGATTAGTTCTTACAGATAAAATATATTGTGAATAATAGCATTTATTAATTGCTGACCGTGAGACCACCAATGAACTGGATACTTTACATAGCTTGGCTCATTTAATCCTTTCAAAAACTCTGATATGTAATTTTAATTATCTTCCTTTTTCAGATGAGAAAACTGGGCTCAAATAATTAATTAACTTGCCCAAAGTAATCTAGCAAAGTGACTCAGGATAGCAAAATCAGGATGGGGTGGGGGTGGGGTGGGTGGATAACATTCTTATCTGGAGCACAGAAACAAACAGCTGATAGTATCATGAATCTACAAATCACCTTACAGCAGATAATGTCCTAATCAAACTTCAAATTTTATCATTTCATAAAACTTAGGTTTATTGTTTCCCAAATTGCTGATGGGCCATGTCCACTATCATCTCAAAAATCAACATAATCAAAATAAAGCTCAATTTTTCTCACTACGAGTTAGCTCCTTATCCCAAACCCGTACATGTTCTACTAATGTCACAATTCCCAATGTCTTCACGTTCCAAATCTCCACTCAGTCTATGCCATCTTCAATAACTAATTACCAACCATCAAGAAAGCAGCTGCCACCCATTGAAAAACCACTCTGCTGGCTACTGGAGTTTGGCTTAGGAGAGATACAAAAGCACATAAGCCAATTCATCAGTTAAAGGAGCTTAAAATCTAGGATTACTCACATAAAATGTTTAAAATGTGAACCATAAAGTAAATGATCCAGAAAAAGGCAACTGGAATTCAGAGGAGAGTTTACCCTGGGCTAGAGTAGTCATAAAATC
The DNA here is from genome assembly GCF_036562045.2 of Rhinolophus sinicus. Classification (NCBI taxonomy): domain Eukaryota; kingdom Metazoa; phylum Chordata; class Mammalia; order Chiroptera; family Rhinolophidae; genus Rhinolophus; species Rhinolophus sinicus. The sequence continues at coordinate 46,495,038 of NC_133758.1, forward strand.
TTCAAGTGAGATTTGACTGGGCCTTGAAAGATAGAGAAGGCTTTGAAACAATTTTTTAAAAAGAAATCCTTGCTCATGGTAAAACACTCAAACTGTATGGAAGGACATGAAGGGTGGGTGGGGGGTGGGGGGGTGGAATCCCTGACTCTTCTTGTCCTAGCCCCAGGAGAATCTGCTGTTAGCAATTCAAAGACATAAGAATTTAAATACATGAAAAGAAACAAAGGAAGAAAAAAGAAGGGCCAGAATAGCACAGTCCTGACAAGCAGAGGCTGTTTTGGAGGAGAGGTTTGATGTAAGGGACTAATTACAAAATGGAGCTGAACAACAAAAGGAGCCAGCTGTGCCTTCATGCTTATGTCCCAATCACACACGTGTCTGAAAGCCAGCCAAGGTCCCGGTATGTGCTTGGATCTGGGGGATCCAAGGGAATAAAAATGGATGTGATTGCTGCCCTCAAGGCCTCAAGGACAACATTTGAGGAGTCTCAAAATGACTTTGACAGTTTTTTAGAAAAGTAAATCTAGATGCAAGTTTAATCAGAAAGTGACCGGGGAGGCCAGAAGTTCCATTAACTGCCTTTTGTGTATTTCAGGCATAAAATGATGAAGACTTGAGGTGGAGTGGCTACAGCAGAATTCACAGACTATAATTTCTACAAATTCTAACTGAATGTGAAAGAAATTAAGACTGAAAGAAATTATTAATATGTGTTTTGCTCAAATTTGGAATGTAATTAAAGGCTTTATAAAATAACCATCAATAAGAAAGTCTTCATTGTCACCCCAATAAACTTTAATTTTTTAAAAAAAGTGTTGAAGAACTATATGTGAAAATAAAACTTTGATAGTTTATGAAATATGAAAGGATAACTTTATCACTTCAGAACTGGAAATAATTTCTTAAACAAGCTATCTTATCTGTACCACAAAGAGAAGAATCAAAAATGCATCTTTTATAATATATGTCTAATTACACATATACATCAATAACAAAAAAAAATTTTAATGCATCTATTTTTAAATTTTAAAAATAACCTTTTCACCAAAAGACATCATAAAAATGAAAAGACAAGTCACCAGTTGGGAGAAGATCATTAAAATGCATATTACAGAAAAACTCTAGTATATAGAATATATAAATAGCTCTGACAAATCAATGATTTTTTTTAAGCAGTAGGAAAGTGGACAACATGTATAAAAAAGCATTCCACAGAAACCTGAATATTAACCAAGAAAGGAAAAAATGGTCAACGTTACTAGCACTTAAGGAACAACACATTAAAACTACAAGGATATCACTTCATATTCATACAACTGGCAAAAAATAAAATTTTATCACCAAGAGTTGGCAAGAATATGGAACAAAAGGAGCTCTTATAGACTGTTGATGGGAGTATCAATAGGCACAACCCTTTTTGATAATTTGGCATTATCTGCTAAATGTTAACATACGAATCCCTCCCTCCTTCAATTCCACTCCTAAGGAGATGTCCTAAGGAAAGGCTCCTCTTTGTTAGCACACGGAGAGGTACACGTGAATGTTCATAGCAGCCTTGCTAGGAAATATCCTAAATGTCCATCAACAGAAGATTGAGACATTAATCACAATATATGATTCAATGGACTATAATATCACAGTAAAAATGAATAAATTAAATCTGCATATATGAAGAAAATACTAATCAATTAAAATAAGGTGAAGAAGATTACAAAGAGCACGTCACTGTTTATATAGCTTAAAAAGAGCAAAAAGCAAAATGAGACTATATTGCTTAGGTACAAATACATACATGGGAATGAGACACATAAAATTCAGTATGCAGAGTAGGTACTCCTGAGGGGAGACATGCTTGTATGTGCAATTACTTATTTCATAATCTTTGGGGTGGGCACATAGGTTTTATATAATATTACTTAGTTTTTGGTATTACTGATATATTTCCCAATAATTTTTAATTAATAAAAATTGCAAAATAGTTTGTGACATAAATACAGAGTAAAAGAGAAAGGCAAGAGTCAAATATTACTTGAAAATTTGTCAAAATATTTCATGTCTTCTTTTCTCCCATTCCTATTTCCCTAGACCTTGTTCACATCATTTATGCCTCAATTAGTGTAACGGCCTCCTAATGCTTCTCTCTGTCCCAATCTAGTAGTGGACTGATCTACTTCCATCAATCCAAGGGGCCACTTCTTCATGTCACCATCTATTCAAAACTCTTCAATGCTCCTATCCACTCTAAACATTATTGTGTAGTGATTAAACCCGCCAGAGTGTATCTTCATCCTTCTCAATTAAATTCATCTCCAGATCTAATTAAAATGCACCAGAAGAGCTACAGCAGAAGACCATGTCCCTGAACCAAGAATGCCAAGTTGGTTTGCATCTCCATATCTTTGTAAACATTGTTTTGCCTTATCTTAAAAGCTAACCCTTCTTCCATTTAACTCGTACTCAATCATGCAAGTCCAGCTCTAGACCTTCCTCTTTAGAAAGCATTCCACAATAATGGCATTCTTCGTTGAGCTCTGCCCCTCCAGAAAAACCCAAGAAAAGTATGATTTGTCCCAGGTATTTGAGCACTTAGTTTTATTTTGTAACACATTTTACAAATTTCTTCTTAAGATTACATCTTGATCGTATCATTTGTATTAGATTTTAAGCTGCCCAAGAATTTGAACAATATTTTGCACTTCGGTACTCTCCACACTACGGACTACACTGGAGATATTATAATTTTTGTTTGTTTGTTTGTTTGCTGATACTTGAAAAGGATACATACATACCAAATATCTAACATCTATCATCTAGATCCCTTAGCATACTTAAAGCAGAATATGTTAAATTGTCAATTAAAGAAAGGCAGATCTAAAGAAACTTTCATTCATCATAGTTTGTAAAAACACTAGCTCTGTCCATGTTGAGTCTTACCTTTCCTCACGGGTCATTTAAGGCTGAACAGTGTATCTGGCATCTAAAGCAGCACGGCAAGTGGCAGGTTAGCATATCTACAAAGATGACCAACTTCACCATATCATTTAAGTATCTCAGAAACACAGAATAGGATAGAATGTGCTATATGCTTGGCCAGAAACTTGTATAAAAAAATCAAGAAAATACCTAGAAGGCTATGATTCCATATAATTTTAAATGATTGGTTCCAATATGCCCTATGAATGAGAGCCACCATACATAGATTCTAAGTACCTATATGGAAGTCAGCCTCAAGTATGAAAGTCGGTTGTAACCACTTCTCTGTATCCCACTACATTTGTCTCTTATCCCTGTGATCTTTCAATCCTCAATGAACAGTTGTAATGCTTCCATATGCAAACCCTATTCTAGCCACTATCTCTGTTATCCCTTGAGCTTATGGTCTCATGGAGGTAGACAGGCACATAAACAAAAAATGAAATACAAAACCAAGATATAAATATGAATCAGATTCAAAGGAGGCACAGGAAGGAATGCTAAATCCTATGGGGTAAAGGGTGGGAAAAGAGCTGTGCTAAGCCTTGAAAGATGGGGATAAATTCAATATACAGGCAAGTGGGGTGGCTAAGCTATTAATATGTTTACTTTGAGTAAGAAGGAGGAGAAAAATGAAGGGACAAAAGGAAGTCTTTTAAAAAATTTTTTTTAATCCTTATTTTATTTCAGTCCTATGTCTACCAGATGTTATCAGAGTATGCTTAAGACCAAAGAATGTAGAGTGTGAGACTGCAAGGCAGGCATGCAAAAACCACATACTACTCTCAGATTTATGGTCCTTACAGTCAGGCCATTCACTCATTTTTTTTTTTTTTCATTCATTCTCTCAACCAATTTTTACTGACCACTTATTAAGTACCAGGTGCTGTGCTAGGCATCGGTGACATTTGGTGAACATGTTATATTTAGTTCTTGATTTCATGGAATGCACAGTTCAGTGGCGAAGGCAGTCAATTGGATAATCACAGAAGTCAATTCATTACTTACTGTAAAAGGATCACTAAAAAAAGTATAGAGCCCTAAAACTGCATTCAGTTGGCAGGCTTTACTGACTAAATGACTTTTCAGCTGAGGTTTGGGAAAGAGGGAATAATGTAAGAAACAGTGTTCCAAGGAGAGCAGAGAAAAGACAGCTTATCCAGCTTCATAGGAGCTATAGATTCAAGTGAGTCTCATCTGAATTGCCGAGGCTAGGGCTCACAGAAAAAACTTCTAAATGTGTTACCACTCCAAGGTTTCCCTGCTGCCTCTTCTGAGCTCTAAATGGAAAAATGCATTCCTATTTGATAGAATGAAAAAGGTTCCTTTGCCTTCTGTGTTAATGTCTAGGAAAAGAGCTTCAAAGGCAGTGACTGTGCCTTATCTTTTTGCTAGAATAGTGTGATGAATCATATCAAAGAATAGTTGTTTGCAAAGTCTGAGATCACAATACCATTTTCCTCTGAAACCACAGCATGTTTTTTGTAAAGAAATCTCAGTAATATCTAGCAGGGAAATTTCCTGAAACCAAGAAAGAAAGGGTCTCCTAGGAAAGGTTATAATCATGAGGTCAGAGTGAGGGTTAATGTCTGTTCTCCTATCATATACTCATACCCATTCTCCAGTACTAGAATTAAAAGGGAAGTTACTCTAGCAGATGTTTTCAAATTAGCCAAAAACATGTCACGGGGAAAAGCAGCAGTGCTGGATATGAGCCCAGAGAGAGAGACCTTCCCAAAAGCCTCCTGTGGGAGCCATTTAAATGTCTCTGAGCCCTCGAGGTGCAGGCTGGGATGCACAAACTAGGGAGATAAGCAAGTCCCAGCACAAATCCTCCTCTCTTAATTGCTTATCCACAGCTTCAATAAGACCTCTGCTGAATACCAAGAAAACCTGGCAGGGTTGGGCAGTTAATACACTGCCAAATCACTCTTCATGCTTGCTTTTGTTTTGTTGCTTACAAATCTGATAAGAAAGTGTTGAGAGGAGATATAGAAATTGTCAATGACAGCAGATGAGCAAACTGTGATAAGGGAATATGAAAATGAACAGTTTCGTTTGCACAATTACCAGGAGGATAGTGGGTTTACATCTTCCCAGCAGATCCAGAACACTGACAGCTAGTTATTAGGTTGGTGCAAATGTAATTGTTGCTTAAAAGGTTAAAAAAAAAAAAATTGCAAAGACCGCAATTACTTTTGTACCAACCTAATAGTTCACAACAACCCCAAGTGGGGCAATCATAGCCCAGCTATGTTGGTTCTTATCTACCCAGGAAAAGACCCACGAATCTGGGCCAAAGATCTGTGGCTATATATCCAGAGGGCTGTCTGTGTGTGAGCTGGTCTTCTGAAGTGGGATGTTACTTGTTACCTAGTAATCATCAACTCCTACAGTAAGGAGAAAATAAACACCAACCAGGAGAAATCTTAAGTCAATAAAGGCAGAGAAAATCTCTAGCTCCTCAACTTGTCCACCGGTTGTCTGGTCCTTACCATCTAATAGAGTGAAGCATGTAAAATTGATGGCTCAGCACATCTCATATACAATACCAACCTCTGTGCAATCAGAGTAAGGAAGAATGACCTCAAAGGGAAGTCATTCACCTTTTTAACCTCCTTGTAGCTCCATCCCATTTTTTCCTGTTCTGAACCACATGTTTTACTCTGCAGGTTTGAGTGTTTCAGGGATACATAAAAGGTAGTGTGTGTGTGTGTGTGTGTGTGTGTGTGTGTGTGTGTGTTTGTACAGAGAAAGGAAAAAATATATAGATAGATATAGATATAGATACATATCTCGAATGTATATTTTGCATAAGCCAAATAGGTATGTGTTAAAAGAAACTGGTACCTGGTATCTCATACAATGAGTTGTCACTGAATGTTTTAATAAATTAAAGTGAATGATTGAAGATTAGTTCTAAATCCTCCTTTGTTGTAGAAAAATATTTGATCATTCTAGGAACAACATCTTTGACAATTTCTGATAGACTACACATCTGGAGAATAGGGCAATTAACAAGACTCAGTCTGCAACTTCCCCAGGGTAAAAAATAAAATAAAATTGGGGGGCCACTGAAGTTATTGTTTTTTGTTTGTTTGTTTTGTTTTGTTCTGTTTTTTAAATGGAGAATTACAAGCCCTTTAGAACTTCTGGAAATAAATGAGACAGCCCAAGACTTGGGGTTCTTTTGAACCTCCAAGTGTCTCATCAGCACAAAGATTTTGAGAATGCTAGAAAATGGTCTTGTGATTCTGCTTCTTTAAAATAAAAATGTACAAAGAGAGCAACATACCACAGACATAAGGCATAGATTATAAGTGTGGGAGGTGAGGATTGGAAAAAAAGTGTTTAGATTTTTCAAAAGTCCTTTCAGCCTTCCTGCTTTAATGGTGCTCCTTTAGCCGGGGAAAATACTTATGACAAGAAAAAAGAAACAAAAGAACTTAAAAATATATCATTTCCTTAAATTAAGCAAGAAGAGGCAAGTGTGGTATCTACAGAGATGAAATCTTCATAAAAGTCTTCCAACTGAATGCTTCTTAAAAGGAAACAAATCCTTCTGCATAGAACAGAGTTGCTCTGATAAAGGGTGGAACAATTTATGGGAATGACCAAGAAGACACCATAATGTGAATTTGAGTCTATCATAGAAACGTCACTATAAAATGTACATTTAGATAGCATTTTACTATTTTTTCTGTATTTTAAATATAAAAATCAAAATCAGAACGCTTAATTCTTTGTTTCCAGAAATTGCTATTCAAAGAATGTGGCACATGTTTCAAGTTGTAGCTGAAACTACAACTATGCTACATATCTCTAAATGAGTAGTTAGCAAAACTTCAGTTCCCCTCTGCCCAGTTTTAATTTTATATTTTAAAAAAATAATCAATCTAGGTGGCTACATGGAACAAAGGTATACACATCTAATCAAGTCCAATAAAAATGCATGCAATTTGTATTTCCAAGTATGATTCAATAGGACACTTAAGTTTAGAAGGATTTAGAAAGTAGAACAGCATTTAGATTTGGGCAATTTCTCTATATAAGCTCCATAATATTTTGAGAGAAAAGTCTTGATTTCAATGATCACTGATATACTTTATCAAGGTTTTTGTCCTGGCAGAACAACGTTTATATTGAAGGAGAAATTAAAGATGCTAAACCATGAAAATTTCCCATAAGGAAAATTCACATACTCAATATTCCCCACAAAAGCACAATTGTTCTTGTGTGATTTGAAGAGTTTTGTCAGAAAATTACTTCATAATTTTTTTAAAGACTCTGTTAACCTGATCAATTTGCCAATATTTATATTGCCTATAATTTTTGAGATAAAATATTTTATTTGGAAAACTAATCTTACAATAGAAATATATAGAGAAATAGATGTAAACTTTTTTTTAAATATCCTGTATTTGCAAACACATTCAAGGTTTTTCTCATACAAAGTAACTAATACTTTCTCTTAAATGAGTTGATTTTTTTTCTAATATTCATGAAATTTTAGATCTGGAACTAGAAATATTTCAAGGCAGTGACTTCCCTACAGCAATTTTAAACTGAACTAATAAATCTTAAGGAAATTAATAACAAGGCTATTGACACCAGATTTCTATGAACTTTCCTATTTTGTGATGGAATATGAATTTTTCTGAAGCAAGAGTAACTTTTACAACCTAAACACTTAAATTTCATACATTTTGCATTGATACATTCAATATGGCTTTCAATTTCTTTTTTACAAATTTAAGCAAAGAAAACGTTATCCTTTATGACATTAGATAAATTAAAGTACTTATATCTTGCCTTCATGTCATTTCCATTCAAGTTGGAATGGAGACTATTGCAATATATGCAAAATTAGATAGGCCAGTGAAAGTTGTTTCCTGAAACTGAAATTCTGCTGTAAATAACAGTCAAACGCTGTTAGCTCCTTCCTGGTAAAAATAATTTACAAGATGTTCGCATTTAGTCCGAAAATTGCTTTCCTAGTTCTAAACATTCCTCATCCCAGGATCTGACTACAACTCATATTGCTCCATCCGCACTTTACAAAGCCATTCGTGAACTCTCAAAGCTAAAGATCTGTCTTTGTTACTTTCATTATATGTCTTTCATCTTGTAATTCCATCACTTTACGTGTTGTGCCAGGGAAGGCAGGGAGCACTGATTTCTCACGCACCGGCCCCAGGCTCACTGTGTCAGGAGTGTAAGGTCTCGCCTGAGTCCATAAAAGAAATAGCATCTCACCCACTGGCGTCCCTGTCCCGGCTGTCTCGCCACCTCCAGCCCTTTCCCTCCGCACGCATTCCGCTTCTCAAACAGAAAATTCCACAGCGTTACTAGCCATTAGAGAGGCGAGCCCGGGAGCTGGGGGCGTGAGCGGCGCTCAGGCACAGGCACTCCGTGTCTTGGGCACCCGAGCGCCGGGCCGCCTCTTCCCACGTCCCCCTGGAGCCTTCCAGCGAGGCAAGGACAGCTCAGCTCGCCTTGCGAGAAGAGCGCAGCAGCCCGAGTCCTGAATGCAGGGTCTTCATCCCCGCGAGGCCCTGCGAAGGTCCCTCCCGCAGCTGCAGATGCCCTTCAATGAAAGTGCAATTTGTTATCTTTCCCAGCCCCACGGAGAGATCCCTGTTTGGTTTAGGCTCCAGTCCTGCTCATTCAAGTCCTTGAATCCCGGGTCTCATCGCTAGCCACGCGATTCGCCAGGAATTGGCCTCGGCTGCGGGCGGGGGCAACTTTCCAGTGACCTCCCCCTTGGACCCTGTCCTCTGTGTGCCTGTCTCTCTTCTTGTATCTCCCATCTCTCCCTGTGCCTCTGTTTCTCTTTGTGCCTCTGTTTCTCTGCCTTTTTCTCTTACGGAGCGCGCGCGCGCGCACACACGGAGGAGGGTCTCCGCAACCAATGCCAAAATGTCACCTAAAAAGCAAGTGCAGCAACTTGCTTTGGAAAAGACCCAGGAGTTGGTGGAGAAATCCCCTGCAGTGAGCAGTCCCCTCTTACCCTGCAAGGTGCGTCAGGGGTTGGGGTCAAGGGTGATATGAATTTGGCCAGTGGAGGTGATCCAGACCGATGTTAATCCCTCTCCCTTCCAGGACCCTGTAGCAATGAGAAATCCATCCCTTCCCGGGGCCCCCAGGAAGAGAAGAAAGGACCGCACGCCCCAAGAGGGGCGCGCCGCCCCGGGGTTCCCGGGGGTCTCAGGGGGCCGCGCCCGGGAGCTGAAGGCGAGGGAGAAGGGGTTGCACGGGCCCGCGGCCAAGAGCCCAGTCTATAGTCCCTCCGCTGACTAGAGAAGCGGCGACCAAGCGGCGGGCAAGAGACACCTAGCCTGCCGCGACCGCGGCGGGGGCAGCGGCCGGGACTCCAGTGGCCGCTGCCACGCGCGCACGCCCCAACCCCACCGCGCAGCGCGGCGTTACCTTGCCGCTACCCGCAGTCCGGCCCTTGGTCCCTGCGTCGGTCCGTCGGTCCCACGAGTCTCAGAGGGAGGACGAAAGGGTGTTCTCACGGTCAGGACAGGCTCTCAGCGGCGTGAGGGGAAGGACTCGGGAGAAGAGCCGAGGTGGTTGCGGCCGCTCCCGCCGCCGATGCTGCCGATTCGCCGGAGGTGTGGAAGAGGCCGTGTCCTCCGGATTGCGGCGCCCGGAGCGCTGCGCTCCCCTCTGGCGCCGAGGCTGAGTGCCGGGACGCGGCGGGCTGGGGCGGCGAAGCTGAGCTGGTCACCCGCCTCTGGGTGCATGTTAATACGGTGGGGAGGAGGAGTCCCGCGCTTCCTCCGCCCAACCACGGGAGCCGGCGGGTGGGCGGCGGCCGCGGCCCGGAGCCAAAGGCTCCCACCCGCCCCAGCTACTACGGCGAGGCCACTAACCCTGGCCCCAGCTCAGGCACGTGCGCCGAGGCCGCCGGGAGGCGCCGGCGTCTCCCCGAGCGTGCTCCTGGCCTGTGGGCTCTGCCCGCTCAGCCTTCGTGGTGGCAAGTTCTCTCACACCGATCAGAGAGGAAAGCCCCACATCCCTGGTAAGGAACCGAGAGGCGGCCACCCGTTAGTGGGCGTGCCACATCCTTCCCCTTGCGCAGCGTCTCAAGAGAATTAGACCTTCCCCTACCCTCTTGCCAGCAGCTCTTCCGAACCTTGCCTTTTCAAGGGGATTAGGAACTCATAACACTTTCTATCACAGGAGATCATGTTGGCGGGTAGAGGGTTTGCTGTTCTCTCCTCTCCATCATCAGGGTCCCTAGTAAAATTTTTGAAGAAGTAATCGCTACAGAGGACACAGGGTAGTGGAAAGAGTCTAGACTCACAAGGACCGACATTCAAACTCGGTGCCGTTACTTTCAGTTACTCCTCAGAGCCTCCGTTTCCCCATCTATATAACGACAGGTCTTGGAAGTCTGTGTGGATTTGATTACACTGTATATGTTCCACCGGTTTCTCTTGGTGTAGCTGAAAGGTAATCAGAAAAGCGAACCCCTTTGTCTCCTGTCCTCTGACCTCTGTAAAATCTCCACAATCCACTCCAGGTGCATTTGGAAGCAAGTCTCATTCACATAGGCTGAGGACCTCACCTCTAAGTACTCCGAGAATAGGAAGAATTCATATGGCTTCAAAGTAACAACAGAGATAAATAATATGGATAGGTGAACTGAGATATGGGTCAAAGAGAAAAAACAACACAAGTATCCATTGAGTTCCTTCTCTACCCACTTCAGTACTAATGTTCTAGATGGTAATAATCATGGTTAATCACCATCTTCCTGTTTCCCTCTACTCAAAAAAGAATGCATCTTCATGGAGAATGTCCTTTGTGCTACAGCTTCCAGAGAGAATATTACGCCAAAGAGTATATAATCTTCTTTATGTAATTGTACCCATAAAGTTATAGCATAAGATTTAGCATCTGCTTTGTGTGATATCTAATTATAAATATTAATAGAATATCCTTTTTAAAGAAAACAGTTCTAAAAATGCAGGGAAGTGAAAAACAGTTTCCATATAAATATGACTCAGATAAATAATCACTTTTCCGCAATTTCACTGAGTGATTTTCCTATGAAGAGAAAAAAAAAATCTTTAAACCACTAGACACTCAAAGAAACGGAGGTAAATCCTCAGCATTGTAGTACCACCATCACCAGCGCTTTAACAAAACTCTAAAAAATTATATATATATATATATATATATATATATATATATATATATATACACACACACACACACATATATGTATATATATATAATTATAGTTGACATTCATTATTGTTCAACTTCAGCTTCAGGTGTACAGTACAGCTAATTCAAGAATGACTATATAAGGGCACTTAGGCTTTTTATAACATTCTATGAAAAGGCAAAGTACTGATATAGAAAAAATGTCTTTATTATCTAGAAAAAGCAATTACCTTGCCTTTCTAGATTTGTAAATGTTTAATCCATATAATTATTAATGAGATCACATAAATAAGAAGACTAATATAATTGTCAAGTCTTAAGTTATGTGATTTAGGTAAATAAAATTACTTGAAGCAAAAAATAAATTTTCATACAAAATTCTTATGGTAGATTTAACCCAGCATCAATAATGTCTACATAACACTATTATTATTAGGGTTTTCTGACTATAAGTGACAGAAAACAAATCTAGTGAACTTAAGGACCTTAAGAGGAAGTAATTTATTGGTAAGCTATTGAAAGCTTTCATAATTGAAAGGAGGGCTGGAAAGCAGTCTTGGAAACAGGATTTGAGGTAATACAAGAGGGCTAGGGAGCTTGAAAGACAGAAACAGTTTGGTTTGGTGCTCCTTAGTCAACATGAATAAATGCCAACTGTTAACTCCTAACCTCACGTTACTAGATCAAGATTCGTCATAGGGTACAGCATTTGTCTGGCCAAACTTCAAACTGTACCAGCATAGAGAGAGGAAACATTTGGTTTTTTAACTTTCAGAATGGAAGGCAGGCATCTGGATTTATCACCCTTCCAAAAGTACACATGATTGAAGATAGGTAATTTCTCAAAACAAGTTCAAGGAGCTGAGAGGAAGGAGAATTTGATGCTCAAAAAAGAAAAAAAAAGAAAAAGAAAGAAAGAAAACGGATAAATGTCTGTTACATTGACTGGCTATGAAATTTACATTATAATTAGAGTTATTTGGAAATAAACAGTGATGTGCAAGTAAAACTGATAGCACTTTTTTGTAGTTATTATACATATGCTTGTTTTTAGTTAAGGAAAGCTGTTTAAATATACTGAGTACCAAAACAATGTATACACAGTTTAAGAAAGGAAAGAACTGTATTAAAATTGTAATACTCAATATATGCTGATAACAAAAGATGAATATAAATTATGATTGACTTCTGCAATTACAAGAGGTGCTCAAAGTGGTTACCATCAGTGTAATTTTAATACAGATTTTTCCTTTCTTAAAATGTATATATATATATATATATATATATATATTTTTTTTTTTTTTTTTTTTTTTTTTTTTGGCACCCTCAGTATATATGGCCAGTTACCTTATTTATACAAAGCATAGTGCCTGTAACCACTACTATAAGCCAGGGCTAGCCGCTGTGTTCATTTCTAGTCATAGACAGTGTGTAATAGCTGAATAATAGCCCTGGAAAGATGTCCATGTCCTAATCCCTGAACCAGTGAATGTTACATTACATGACAATTTGCAAGTATGATTAAGTTAAGGATCTTGGGATGGGAATGTTATCCTGAGTTACCCCATCTTCCTGATGTCAAAGGCAGAAGAAAAACATGGGATGATTGAGGCAAAGGTTGGCCTAATGCATTTCTTTTAAATTAGTTTCAGGTGCACAAAACAATGTAATAGTTAGACATTTATCATTTATATCCCTCACACAGTGATAACCCCCCCTCCTCCCATCCACTACCCCTCTGACATCGCACACAGCCATTACATTTCCACTGTCTCTATTCCTAATGCTGTACTCCGCTTCTTGTAATTATATATATATATTATAAAATTATATATATATATGATTTTATATATATAATATATTATATATATTATAAAATATATTATATATATAAAATTATAGAGGACATTCATTATTGTTCAACTTGAGCTTCAGATGTACAGTACAGTGTTGCATTTTGAAGATGGAGGAACGCAGCCATGAGCAAAGGACTACAAATAGTCTTTAGAAGCTCAGAAAGGTAGAAAGATTCTCCCCTAGAGTCTTCAGAAAGAATGCCAGTCTGTTAACATCTTGGTTTTAACTCAGTTAAACTGATTTCAAACTTCTGATCTCCAGAACTGTAAGATAATAAATTCACGTTGCTTTAAGCCACCGTGTTTCTAGTAATTAGCAACAGCAGCTATAGGAAACTAACATAGATATCTTAGCTAACTCTTGGGAACACATTGTTGGTAGCAGGTGTCATGATAGCCCTTACTATAGAGGAAACAAAAACAGATACCATATTTTGCAGTATATAATGCACACTTTGCCCAAATTTGTGAAGGAAAAATAAGGATGCACATTATACCTGGGTAGTACTAATTCTGTATTTATATAAATGTTTTTAATTCTCTTATTTATGCTTATGAGTTAAAAGTGTAACTCTAGAAATCAATAACGATATCCATATGCAAAATAATACCTTGGAATACGATAATTGGCTTTGTTGAACTTACAATGAAGTTGCAACGATGAAGAGTTCTTGGCATTCTATGATGCGTAAATATTGTAGATTTGTTACAGGTATATACAATTTCTTGTATCTTGTATCTATTTTTGTGTTTTGTAATTATTTGTTACATAAAATTTATTGTACCATAATATGTTGAAAAGTAAATGCTAAAATTCCTTTATAATACAGAATACAATACTTAAATGTAAACAAATAAAAATTTGAATTAGAAAATTAAAATGAAAGATTTTTTTCAGTGAAAGTTTGGGCCAAAAACGTGAGTGTGCATTATACATGGAGCACATTATACACAGCAAAATACTGTATATCTACTTCTGGAGAAGATAGCTCAAATGAGACTAAGTCAGTAATGTGTTGGTAAAAACAGGAAATTGGAAACCATGAAGATAGGATTCCTATTCATGAATTTTTATTTTTCTGGTTAAATAAAAATGGTATCATTCCTCTTAAACCACAACATGGTTAAACAGGTAAAATCCCATTAAAATGAAGTATAGTTGTGAAAGAAGAAAGAACTGAAAGGGAAAAGTTAATGGTAAATGTGAAAGACATGCGTTACTTTTTTCACCAAACACCATTGAGAATAACAAAGTATTCTCATTCTTTCTTATGGTTTCACGTAACATTTAAATGGTGATCCCATACCTATATCTTCAGCCTTGACCTCTCAGCTAGGTTACTTATTTGTGAATCCAAAGACTTACTTGGACAAATCCACTTGGAACTTTCACTGCTACCCCAAACTTAATAGCTACAAGTTAAACTCACCATTTTCTGCTCTTTCCCTCCATTCAAATGTATTTCTTTTCCTGTTTTACTATGTGAATTCATGGCACTATCTACCAAGTCACCAATGCCAGAATCCTGTGAGTTATCCTAGACTTCTGCATTCACCAATCACTCTAATCCATCACCAAACACCATTGATTTCTCTTATCATCTGAATTGATCTTAAACCCTTCTTATATTTGCATTTCTATTATATATCCCCATCTATATATCTATTACAACCCATCACTCACCAGGTTTAATAAATGTAAAACTTTATTTTTCTTGCTAAACATATATATATATATATATATATATATATATATATATATATATATATATATATATATATATATGACATATGAAGACATCATGTCTAGTTTTTCTTTTTAATAGCCAATCCAGTGAAATGAAATGATATTGTTATCCTCAAATGCTTTTTCCAGGAACATTTTTGCTTTATGTTTTATTTAACATTTTTTATTAAAGACATAAATGCTGGAATAAAATTTATTTAGCTTCTGTTTCAACCCTTCTTTTATACCCTGTCATTTTGTTTATACATTAAGCTTTTTCATCATCTCACCTCTGGGTTATTATCCTCCTAACCTCTTTCCTTTCCCTCAATCTTGCCTCTTCTTCATAGCAGCAAGAATGGTCTTCTAAAAATTCAACCCCGATCATGTTAATCTAGTGTTTTCCCTACAGTTTAGCTCCTTATAAAGTTATAAAGTTTAGCTCCTTATCATGACCTACAAGTCTGTTCATAAACTTGCTTTTATCTCTCTCTTCTGCCTTTGCTCTCATGATTTATACATTACGCTTGAGTACATCAGACTGCTGCTTACTATGCCATTCATATAACATGCTATGGAATACATAGATCTGTAAGTGTCTCATACTATTCTCTCTGTCTTGAATGCCCTCTCTGCTTTTTTATACAGGTTAATATTTATTTCTCCTTCAAGGCTTGCTTCAGTATTTCTCATGCATGAATCATTAGGTTGGATTAAGTGTTGCCAGTGTTCATCACACCTACTACTTACTATCTTAGTCTTTACCACGTTATATTAAAAATTTGGGGTTATCTGGGTATTTTTGAGACTGTAGCTATCCAATTTGGCCATACTACTAGCATAGTAATTACTCTAAATGGAAATCAATACATATTTGTGGGACTGAGTTAACCTGAACTATTTAGAGAATCTTTTGTGATGTCAGTATATATCTTAATATAATTTAGTAGAAGACTATGTGTGATATAAATAACCTGTAGCCAAAATTTACAACCCATCACTCACCAGATTTAATAAATTTAAAACTTTATTTTTCTTGCTAAACAAATATATATATATATATGACATATAAAGACATCATGTCTAATTTTTCTTTTTAATAGCCAATCCAGTGAAATGAAATGGTCTTGTTCTCCTCAAATGCTTTTTCCAGGAACATTTTTGCTTTATGTTTTATTTAACATTTTTTATTAAAAATATAAATGCTGGAATAAAATTGGTTTAGCTTCTGTTTCAACCCGTCTTTTATGCCCTGTCATTTTGTTTATACATTAATCTATGTACGCTGTCTCCTCCTCTTGTCACCTTCACCACACCCCCATTTACTTTTTCATCCACTGCAATATGGTATGAGTCCTGTGCATTGCAATCTGGTTTTGTTCTGATAAAGGTGGTCTAATTTTCCCAACAAAAAGATCCTTTGAAGTTCTATTTCCTTGATCTCTAATTAGAATTTTATGCTGTGGATTACTAACTGATTTTTAAAATTTTCTACTATAAACTTCAATTACTTTACTGTCTCTGAATTTTTCTTCTAGTCACCTGCCCCCAGTTTTCCTACTACCTCTATTAAGTTGCAATCCTCATGCCCCCAAGATGGTAACTGAGGACAACGGTTATAATGAGATATCTGAAGAGAAAAGAGCCTCAGACAGGACCCAGGGGAGCCTATACAATACCTATTGGGGAAGGAGGGAGAGCCCAACATTAGAAATGGGAGGAAACCCAGGAGAGAAATGATATGAGAACAGTGGTTCCATGGAAACTAAAGAATGAGAAAATTTTAGGAAATAGGATTGTTCAATGCTGAATTTCAAGCCAGCATTTCTATACATGTAACATCTCCACCTGCAAGAAATGTATAGATATCACAAACTCAATATATACAAACCAAATGGGCCATCTTCCATCCAGCATTAGCACTTTTCCACACAGTCTTCCCACTACTGATCCATTCCACCATATATTCAGATACTAAAGCCAGAAATATAGATGTCATTCTGAGACTTTTCCTTCTGCTTTATATCTAGCCATCAAGTTTTATCAAATTCCTAAAACAATAAGCTATCTATTTTACTTTACTGCTTTACATTTTTCAGTACAACCTCCTTGTCTTCAATATAAAAACAAAACCTTAGGTATGACATGCAAAGCCCTTCACAATCTGATTCTGTATTCATTAAATTATCAAAATAATTTATTTGAGTGGCCTAACTTGTCACATACTGGATTTAAAAAAATTATTAAAATAATTTTAACATGTTAGAAATAACAATTTATAGTTTAAAATAAATTTGAACAAATACAAGAACAATAAATGTAAAAAAAGAACATATGTTCACACATATACTGGGGATGGCTGATATAGTACAGGCACCTGGACCAACTGTAGGTCAGCATTATAGTAAAAGTCAGAGAAAGAATCAGAATACCTTGATAACTAAAAAACTTAATTAGTATACTATTGTACACATTTTGAGAAAAGATATAATCCAGATTTTTTTTGTCTAGAAGTTTTGTATTTAAGAATTCCTTTTAAAACAATTCCATATACAATAGCATCAAAAAGAATAAAATACTTAGGAATAAGTTTAACCAAGGAGGTGAAAGATCTGTATACTGAGAACTATAAGACATTGATAAAAGAAATTGAAGAAGACACAAATAAATGAAAAGACAAACTGCACTCATGGGTAAAATAATATTGTAAAAATGTTCATACAACACCCCAAAAATCTGCAGATTCAATGCAATCTCTATAAAAATTCCAATGGCATTTTCCCCAGAAATAGAAAAAAACAATCCTAAACTTTGTGTGGAACCACAAAATACCTTGAAGCCAAAACAACGTTGAGAAAGAACAAAGCTAGAGTCATCACACTTCCTGATTTCTCACTGTATTACAAAGTGATAGTAATCAAGAAGTATGGCACTGGCATAAAAACAAACACATAGACCAATGGGAAAAAATGGAGAGCCCAGAAATAAACTCATGTATACATGGTCAATTAATTTACAACAAAGGAGCCAAGAATAGTCAATGGGGAAGGAAAGTCTCATCAATAAGTGGTGTTGGGAAAACTGGACAGTCAATGCAAAACAGTGACTCTGGACCACTGTCTTATACCATACACAAAAATCAACTCAAAATAGTTTAAAGATATGAATGTAAGAAATGACACTATAAAACTTTTGGAGGAAAACATAGGGGACCAGTTCTTTGACATTGATCTTGGAAATTATGTTTTGGATTTGACAACAAAAGCAAAAGAACAAAAGCAAAAATAAACAAGTGAGACTACATCAAAATAAAAAATTACTACACAGCAAAGGAAATCATCAACAAATGAAAAGGCAACCTATAGAATGGGAGAAAAATTTGCAAATCACACATTTGTTAATGGGTCAATATCAAAAGTATACAACTCAATAGCAAAAAAAAAAAACAAAAAACACACACAAAAAATAACCCAATTTAAAAATGGTCAAAGAACCTGCTGGGAAGTATATTACAGAAAAACGAAAGATAACAAATGTTGGTGAGGACATGTAGAAAAGTGATCCCTTTTACACGGTTGGTGGGAATATAAATTGGTACAACCACCATGGAAAACAGTATGGAGGCTCCTCAAGCAGTCAATACCAGATTGAGTCAACCTAGATGGTGATTTGGGAGGTTCCTGATTCCCCTTCTTCTGAATGTACAGCTACACATGGAGCAATTCCCTCTGAAAGAGATCTAGAAACAAGTCGAGTGATTCCTACACACTGGACGAATGAGAAAATGATCACATCAAAATGGTTAGGAAAGGCTAAGACACCCTCTAGCATTAAACTCCACCCCAGCCCAGAGACAGATAATCAGAGGGAAGCCCAACTCCCAGCTTTTCCCTGAGGAGAGATAGCTTGAGACCCCACATCTAGCACCCTAACTTTTAAGACACATGCTGGAGGGAGGGCTCCCAAAATACATAGCTCTGAAAGCTAAGGGGCTAGTGTCCATGAGATACACAAGACTCTAGCAAACAAAGAAACAATTCTTAATGGGAATAAGCACTCACCTGGAGTATCTCCCTACCCCCTCTCCCCAGTGTCTTTCCCTGAAAGATGTTCACCTGTATATTTTGAAAACTGATTCCTGAGGGTCAGGCTTCTAATTTAGCAGGTACTAGGGAGTGGCCGTGATCTCCCCAGAGACCAGGGATTCTGGAGAACAACTCTCTCAACTACTCCCTCCAGTTGGCTCCAATAATATCAAGGCGCAAATATCTCCCAGGAAGGAGTTTGTATACATATCTGTGGCCTTAGATTTTTCATCTGCCACCCAGTGAAGGGCCCCAGATCTCTTGACCCTAACAGACAATGGGGCCTGCATTCACAAGTCCACAAATAAATACCTGCTAACAAGTGCAGGAGCCCTCCCCCAACCAGGCTATACACCCAGGCCCAGTACAGAGGGAACAGGCAAATATGCCCATCTCCCAGTTTCTCTCTCTCAGGAATGTAACTACATACTTTCCCATCTGCTGCCTAAGGATCCAGCTTCCAGTCAGCCTGCATCCAGGTGCTGACAGGTCTTCATACATCCTTGACTACTGGGAGCCACTAAGAACAAAGAAGGAGCTGGGGCCATGCTGATTGCAGCATTATTCACAATAGCCAAGGTATGGAAACAATCTAAATGTCCACCCATGCATGACTGAAAATTACACACACACACACACACACACACACACACACACACACACACACACTGGAATATTATTCAGCCTTAAAGAAGGAAACCCTGCCATTTGCAACAACACGGATAAACCTGAAGGGCATTATGCTAAGTAAAACAAGCCAGACCGAGAAGGGCAAATACTGTTTGGTATCACTCATTTGTGGAATGTGAAAAAAATAAAAAGTCAAACTCATAAAAATAGAGTAGAAAAGTGGTTGCCAGGTGTTGGGGAATGAGGGAAATAGACAGAGGTTGGTAAGAGTATACAAACTTTCAGTTATACAATGAATAATATCTGAGGATCTAATGTAAAACATGATGACTGTAGTTGACAACATCGTACTGTATGATGAAAATGTGCTAAAAGAGTAAAATGTTCTCACCAAAAGAAAAAGAAAAGAAAGATAAATACGTGAGGTGATTGATGAGTTAATTTACCAATAGTGGGATCTTTGCACAATGTATAAGTATATAAAATTAACATGTTGTACACTTTAAATACATTACAATTTCATTTTTCAGTTATACCTAATAAAGTTGAAAAAAGAGTCCTATAAGTATTTTATTTTATTTTTAAAATATTTTTATTAAAATATAGCTATCATACAGTATTATATTAGTTTCAGGTATAAAACATAATTATTTGAAGTGTACGTACCTAATCACCACAATAAGTCCAGCAGCCATCTGACACTGTACAACACTATCACAATATTATTGACAATATTCCCTATGCAATTGACATTCCTTGCATAATGATTAGACATTTATATAATTTAAGAAGTGATCCACTTGATCAGTCTAGTACATACCTGGTACTACAGTTATTACCATATTATTGACGATATTCCCTATGCTTTACTTTATATCCCCATGACTATTTTTTAACTATCAATTTGTATTTTTTTTATCCCTTCACCTTTTTCACCCTGCCTCCCAAGCCGCCTCCCATCTATCACTCCAAGAAATGTGGTACCATACATAGTCTGACACCATACATAGTCACTACAATATTATTGACTGTATTCCTTATGCGATACCCTAATCCCTTCCCCTTTTTCACCCACCCTAAAACCGCTACCATATGGCAACCATCAAAATGTTCTCTGTATCTATGAGTTTCTTTCTGTTTTATTTGTTTATTTTGTCCTTTTAGATTTCACTTACTATAAGTGAAATCACTTACTATAACTGAAATCACATGACATTTGTCTTTCTCTGTCTGACTTACTACACTCAGCACGATATCCTCCAGGTCCATCCATGTGGCTGCAGATGGGAAGATTTTTTTATTTTTTATGGCTAAGTAATATTCAAATGTATATATGCACCACGTCTTCTTTATCCATTCATCCTTTGATGAATATCCAGGTTTCTTTCATATCTTGGCCACTGTAAATAATGCTGCAATGAACATATGGAAGCACATGTCCCTCAATGTAGCATTTTGTGTTTCTTTGGATAAATAACCAGAAGTAACATGACTATGTCTTTGTCTTTGTTATACCCTCTGTTTTAATTCCATTTTGTCTGGTGTAAATATTGCTACTCCAGATTTTTGTTTGTTTGTTTGTTTGTTTCAATTTTCATGAAATATCTTTTCCCATCCCTTTACTATCAGTCTCTGTGTATCTTTCAATCTCAAGTGGGTCTCTTGTAGGCAACATACGTATGGGTCTTGTTTTCTTATCCATTCAGTCACCTTATATTTTAATTGGAGCATTTAATCCATTTACATTTAAAGTTATTGTTGACAGATATATAGTTATTGCCATTTTATTATTCATGGTTTTTTTTTTAAATTTATTTCCCCCCATCTTAAAGAAGTCCCTCTAAGATTCTTTGTAATACTGGTTTGGTGGTGAGGAGCTCCTTTAAAATTTTTTTTCTTTTTTCTATATGGGAAGCTCTTCATCTGTCCTTCAATTCTAAACATTGACTTTGCTGGTCAGAGTAATCTTGGTTGTAGGTCCTTGCTTTTCATCACTTTGAATATTTTATGCCAATCCCTTCTGGCCTGCAAAGTTTCTATTGAGAAATCATCTGACAGTCTTATGGGAGCGCCTTTCTAGGTAACTAACTGCCTTCCTCTTGCTGCTTTTAAGATTCTCTCTTTGTGTTTAACTTTTGGCATTTTAATTATGATGTGTCTTGGTGTGGGCCTCATTGTGTTCATCTTGTTTGGGACTCTCTGTGCTTCCTGGGCTTGAATATCCATTTGCTTCACCAGGTTAAGGAAGTTTTTAGTCAATATTTTTTCAAATAGGTTTTTAATTTCTTGCTCTCTCTCTTCTCATTCTGGTACCCATATTTCGTGAATATTTGCACTCTTGAAGTTGTCCCAATAGGCCCCTTAAAATGTCTCATTTTGTGTGGGTTTTTTTTGTTGTTGTTTTTTGATTCATTTTTCTTTTTGCTGTTCTGATTAGGGGTATCCTTCTACCTTATTTTCTAAATTGCTGATTGAATCCTCTGCTTCACTTAATCTGTTACTGATTCCCTGTAATGTATTCTTCATTTCAGTTCTTGTATTTCTAATTTCTGACTTTTTTTTTAATCTCCATTTTTATGTTTCCTGTCTGTTGAAGTTCTCCCAGAGATCACTGAGCATCTTTATAAAAGTGTTTTGAACTCTGAGACTGGTACATTACTTGTCTCCATTTTGTTTAGTTCTTTTTCTGGAGCCTTGTTCTGTTCTTTTATTTAGGACATGTTTCTTTGTCTCCCCACTTTACCTCCTTGGGGTTGTTTCTATGTAGTAGGTAGGGTAGCTATGTCTCCCTATCTTAGTAGAGTGCCATTATGTAGTAGGTGTTCTGTGCAGCTCAGTGGAACAGTCTCCTTGGTCACCAGAGCTTGGTGCTCCAGGTATGTCCCTTCTTTGTGTTGTGTGTGCCCTCCTAATAAAGTTGAGCCTTGGCTGCTGTTTGCAGATCAATGGGAGGGATTTACCCTCAGGGTCATTTGTTGTGAAGACTGGCCATGACTACAGTGGAGGAGTTGTGGTGCAGGGGCTGACCCTACAGAGCAGGATTCACTTTAACAGGGCACTAGTGACTCCGTGCTCTGCCCTTTAGGTGTGTCATTCTTAGAGGTGGCCCAGTGATGGTCCAGCTCAGTTCAAAGCTGACCACTGGGCACACCAACCCTGGGGCTCCTGGCCAAGTTTAACAGCAGCCTGTGCTCTACCCAGGAAAACCTGAAATCCGCCACCAAACAAACCTCAGATGGCCACTACCCACACTGTGCTTGGAGGTATGTCAAGAGGTCAAGAGGTAAACCAAGGCAAGCTGTTGCTAGTGCCAGTTAGGGCTGCTTAGCCAAAGGTACAGAACATTCCTAAGCCAGATGCTGTTTGTTTGGGTTTTGTGAATCTTTGAGAGATTTTAGGAAAGTCTTCAGCATTAGCCAAGATTAGCCATTTGTACATAAAAGCCACTGAAAGCAGCTTGGGTGTGCCTGAAAGTTGGGTGGGGCATGGTTTCAGAATCACCAGGGCAGGTGAATGAATGGTGTTAGCCAGGTTGATGGAGACTTAGATATGGTGGCTACCTGTGTCTATACACCAGGATGGGGAGGGCTCAACAAAAAAAATGATGGATTTTTCCAGCTCCTCTGTCCTGGAGAAAGCTGCTTTTTCAGCCCTCACCCTGAAGCTGACAACTTAGTTCCTCCTTGTATGTCCCTGGCACCTTTCAAGCTGCTTCCCCAGAGCTGGAGCTCAGATCAAGTGAGTCAATCAGTGAGTAAGTTCATGCATGAGCCCTTTAAGAGGATTACCTGGGACTGAGGCCACACTTGTCTCACTCAGCGACAATCTCTGATGGTTTTCACAACCAGAAGCTATGGGGACTTCTCTCCCCAGCACTGGAAATCTACGCTGGGGATTCTGGTGTGTGGCTGGGTCCCCTAACTCCTCCAGATGACACCTCTGCAGCTGAGACATCCTTCCTGATTTTTCATGGTCATACATGGGTGTGGGACCAGCCTGTTCTGCATCACTGCCCCTCCTACCAGTCTGCAGGTGGCTTCTTCAGAATGTCCTTAGTTATAGGGTTTTGTTTCTTCCAGATTTCAGGCAATTCTCAATGATGGGTGTTCTGTAGTTTAGTTCTAATTTTGATGTAGTTGTGAGAGAATGCAAGCACAGTGTTTACCTACTCTACCATCTTTATTGGAAATCGTCCCTTTAAGTATTTTATTTGAGAAAGACATTTTACTGTTTGAAGAAATTGCTCATAATTATGTAGTATTATATTTTCTTCAGAGACATAAATATTATTGACAGACTACATTAAGTAAAATTGTTTAAAAACAAATAATAGGATTAGTATTTGACGTTTAATTTTATATGCAATATATTCAGTTAACTGAAAGAACACATAATTGTTGTTAATCTTATTAATTTTTTGCAGTATACTTAATTTGACCGTCTTTTTCAACTCTAGTTCATATTTCAGTTTTTCATATAAAGATAGACATGTTCTTTATATGTCTGAAAGAAAATGCTGTGTTAAACATGACCCTTGTTAAAGAGAATCTAGATTAAAGAATAATTCATAAAACTGGAATGACCTGAAATTAGTATAAACCAGCAATGTGTATGTTCACTCGTGTAGAATTTTATTTTGTTTTTATTGTGTTCAGCAGCTTTAAAAGTAAAATATCTTTTTTTTTAGTGAAAGAATGTGTGATTTAGGGAAAGTCAGCAGTGAATTTGCAGGGATTGCATGAATATCTGGATAAAGCATGCACAAAGAATGCTGTGAATGAGCCATATTCTCTTAAGAATCAGTTTCTTTAGATATGAATTTGTCATAAGATATAATTTATTGAATCCTCAGAAGCATAGCTTCCAGACATGCATTATTAATACTGATATGTCCATTCTAAGACATTTTATGATACATAAAGAAAAAAAAGTTGAGTATACATTCATGTCTGGGAAGCTAGAATGACTGAGGTACATTTCCTAGGGGTTAGATTCAATTTGTAATATTTATTCTTTCAAAAATTATTAATCATACTCTGTTTTTACTCCACCGAATATCAGGAGACTTGGAGGGAGGAAAATCAAAATATGCTTCTGTCCTTAAGAATTCTTCACTCTAAAGCAGAAATTAATGATACAGTAATATTAAAATAAATAGTGCCATACTTGTTGGAATGTTAGCATTCAAGAAATGTTAGCTGAAGATTGCCACAATAATTGTTATTATTATAGTTTTATAAGCATTAGTATTTAGAGTGATAACATATCACGTAAGAATTCACATACCAGCAACGCAAACTCTGAAACAGAGCCCCTACATAGCTCTACACAATAACTGGATATTACTAAGACTATATCCTAAAGCTCATTTCAGTGTTACTCAGACCTTCATTTTTAATTTACACGGGGAATGTGGTAAAGACATACAGGCTGTTAACCAGAACTAGATTCCCATTTCTTCTTGGGCACAAAATTAATCTTCCTTTCCCAGACTACCTTACAGTTATGCCCATATGACTGTGTTATAGTGAAAGGAATATAGGTAGAAATGATGTATGCTACTTCCAAGCCTAGCCCATAGAAACTTCTTACAATATCTTCCACTACTTCTCTCTTCTAGGCTGACTGATCATGGAGTGTGCTTTGTACTGAAAATGGCAGAGACCCCAAAAGACCCCCCCCTCAACCTTGTTACCCTTTGGATATTCTATGAGCAAGAAATACATTTCTATTGCATTTATCCACTGAGGTTTTGAGGCTTATCAGCTACAAAGCTAGTGTTAACTCATCTAATACAGTGAAGAAAGGGATAAAAAATTGGGGGAGTGTCTATTGTGTAGTAGACATTGCATATACAGTATCTTATCTATTCTCCCAACCAAACCTGTGAATTATCTAAAAACAGTTCCATTCCATGATGGGGAAACTGATGCTTGAGTTAAATAACTCCTGGGATCCACAGCCAGAAAGCGGCAGTCAGAATTTGAACTTGAGTTTATTGGTCTCAAGGACTGTATTTTCACAACACATATTCATATAACCTTTGGTTGACTGATAACAACTAAATCATAAGTGTTCATTTCTATAACAAATTCAAAGCAATAAATCAAGACAAAAATTTTACATTTTAAATCACTGACAACTAATAAACTATAAAAAGCTGAAATAAAATTTCACAAGCTATAGAAACTCAGGGCCATTTGTGTGGGTAAATGTGCCTAATTAGAGATACTGACATTACCTCTATGCTATGGCCTAAAATGTGGTTAATATACTCAATAATTACTCAGAGTTAGGAAGGAAAATGGAAATTTTATTCATATACAGTGTTTAAGACGGCAGAGAACTATGCAGTTGTATTAAATACATTTGTTGAAATATAATTAATATACAATAAACTGCATATGTTAAATTGCACAATTTGATTAATTCTAGTGTATGTGTTTGTGTGTGTTACATATGTGAAGCCATGAAGCAATCACCAAAATCAAGATAATGAACACATGCATCCCCTCCAAAATTTTCCTCTGTCTCTTTATCTCCCTCCCACCCTTCGCCAAACTGCTTTTTTGCTGCAAACTCCATTCTTCCTCCTGTCACCATAGATTATTTTATAAAATTTTGTAGAAATGGAATCATACAGCATTCACTTTTTTCTCTGTGGCTTATCTCACTCATTGTAGTATCTGAGAGTCATGCATGTTGTTATGTGTATTGATACTGACAATTCACTCCTTTTTATTGCTGAGTAGTTTTCCATTGCATGTGTATATCACAACTTTTTTTATCCATTCACATGTGGATGGATTTCCCCCAGTTTTGGGCTATTACAAAATTAGCTTTCATAAGCATTTATGTGCAAGTTTTTGTATGCATATAAGTTTTCATTTCTATAGGATAAATACCGAGGAGAATCAAAGTTTACTTTTTTCATATACATATGCAATTGTTTTGGTACCATTTGTTGAAAAGATAATCATTCCTCTCTCCACCAAATTACATTTGCAACTTTTTCAAATATTAATTGACTATATGTGTGAGTATTTTTCTGGACTCTGTATAAGGTTACATTGATCTGTGTGTCCATCTTTATGCCAATACCACACTGTCTAGGTTGCCATGACTGTACAATAAATCATAAAGTCAGGTTGTGTAAATACAGCTCTGTTCATTTTCAAAGATAATCTGCTATTATTGGTTTTTGCATTTCCATGTGAATTTTAGAATCAGTGTGCCAATTTCTAAAAAGAAAAAAAAAACAGAGACTATTGGGATTTCAACTGAGATCACTTTGAATCTAAAGACCAACATGGGGAGAAATGACATCACATATTTCTCCTTATTTAGGTCTTCATTTCTCTCAGCAATGTTTTGTAGCATTCAGCATACAAATTTTGACACCTATTTTAAGTTTTCCCTGAAGAATTTCTTATTTTGATGCTTTTATAAATTAAACTATTGAATTCAACTTCTAATTGTTCACTGAAAGTGTATGGAAATACAATTGATATTTGTATATTAATCTTAATCTTCTATCCTGCAATGTTGCTAAACTCATTTGTTAGTTTTAGTAGTTTTTGTACATTTCATAAAATTTTCTAAATAGACAATGTTGCCATCTGTAAATACATAATGTTTTACTACTTCTACAATCTTGATGCATTTTATTTTTATTTGTATTTTATTATTTTACTTTTTGCCTCATGTCCCTCGCTAGAAACTCCAGTACAATATTGAACAGAAGTGATGAAAGCAGATATCCTTTATGTGTTACTGAACTTATCAGGTAAATATTAATTCTTTTGTCATTGATTATGATGTTAAGTATAGTGTTTACATAGATGCCTTTTAGCAGGTTGATGAAGATTTATCTTGCTCAGAGCTTTTATCAGTAATGGTTGTATTTTGTCAGATATTTTTTTCTGAATCTATTAAAGTGTTCACATTTTTTCCCCTCACTTTAGTCTGTTAATGGTGAATTACACTGATTTTGTAATGTTAAACCAACCCTGAGTTCCAGTGATAAACTTGATGTGGTCACGATTTATGATCTTTTTACAATATTTCTGGATTCAATTTGTTAAAATTTTGTTCATTTATATTTATGAGGCATATAGGTTTTCAAAACTCTTTTTTTGGATGTCTTTTCTGGTTATGATATCAGAATAATGCCAACCTCATAGACTGAGTTGAGTTTCCATTTTCTGGGATTTTGTGTAGAATTGATATTTTTTCTGTTAAGTATAAGGTAAAATTCATCAGTGAAGTCAACTAGGCTTACATATAAATTTTAAATATCTATATTTTTTTAATTTAAAGGAAGTGAAATATTTAAACCCAAAGAACTAACATAAGCAGCCAATTTATTTGGGGTTTTATACCTTAAATAAGGCCTTAAAACCTCCAAGGAGGCACATACATGTTTTTATGTGCCAGGCTGTCCCACAGTCCTGTTTGTTTGTTGGTTGGTTGGTTGGTTGATTGGTTTTTTTCCTCAGAAACTTCTTGTTCTGTTCTAATCTTACAGGAGTTGCATCCAGTACCCCAACTTACACCCTCTTGTCATAACTTTGATTCCAACCGGAGCTGAGGTGGAGAGTTCCTTGCAGATCTGATTGACTTTTTCTTGGCAGCATCTTGTATTAAGCATGGAAAGCACATCTTTGCATCCTGCCTCAATGGTTCTCCGAAGTTACCAGATATCCATGGGCACTTGTTCATCATACCTATCCCATCATAAGAATCTTGGAAATATAGGGGGAGTTAACAACCTGAGGCAACCCTCAATCAATGATGATGGATGCTCTTTCTTCCTGTTCTTTAATGGATTATTCTGGGAGATAATCTTTGTCCTGGCAGAAGTAAGGTTTTATTATACACTGTGTTCATCTTGATAATGAACATTAATATATATATACATTTTTTTTTCATTTTTTTTTCCTTTCTCTTTCTTAATCTCTGTATTTCATCACTCCTGCACACTGTGTCAACCTCCCAAACAAATTACCAGCACTGAAGTTCTTGTTTTTATGTCCGCTTACTGGATAACCCAAGCTAAAACAGATTGCTAATTCATTATTCTTGCTGTTCAGTTAAGTGGCAGTATTTCAGCAATATGGTTATGACAACCATAGGGCGTTGGAAGGGCATCCTTCCAGTGAAATAATTAGTCAGTGAAACAATTAGTCTTTTATACAAGTCTAGTCCACTGGCTTCTCAAGAAACTGCTCCATACGTCAGCGCAGTCAGATGGGTGACTTTTCTTATGGCCTGATTTGAGCTAGTACCAAGCTTTTGGATAATAATTCCTCAATGCTCAAATTTAGACTATTACTATTCCACAATGTTCATAATTAATTTTTTTTGTAAACTTCTATGTTTTCTAAGCACAATTGAGAAAAGCAAAGCTCAGAAAAGCTAAGTCACTTGCATCAGACCACATGTATAGTATAGTATTATCTATTGTGGCAAAGACTTGAACCCAGATTCCTAGGCTCTAGGGCCCTTTCAAAAGGCTCTAAAGTCTTTTCTTCTAGACTGTACTGCCTCTACTGAATGGTCAGGTCTTCCTACATGGCTTCTAACTCTGATCTGTATGCTAGTGGGATAGGCAAAATCAGCAAATCTTGGGACAAAACTGACACCAGGAAAAGTGAGGTAGTTATGAAAATTTCTGGGTCTTTGTTTTATTAGGGAGTAGAGATAATATGAATGTCAATCAGATACTCTTACTTTCACATCTGTCAGCAACCAAATATGAATTGGAATCCTTATCCTGGTTTTAATAATCAGGAATCCAGGATGTAATTGGGAGGAGCATAACTGCACACCAGGTGCAGTGCCAGAAGTAGGGCAATCTAATCTTGGGCCTGCAGTCAAGTGTAAACTCCGTGAGGGCACTGATCTATGTATGATACATGATCTATGTCTTCTTTGTAAGTATATCCCTAGTATCTTAAAGAGTGCTGGCGCATAGTAGGTGCAAAATAAATATTTACAGAATGACCAAATTAGTCAATTACTAAACCTGTCTCTCAACTGTAGTCATGACCCCATCTGAACCTCACGTGAGAGACCAGACTATTAGTCCACCAACATTTCATTTTAGCAAGCATTCTTTGAGCATCCTGTGTGTAAAAAGCATTGTCATAGATGCTGAGGGGGTAACATAGAGACGTTAGACTTAATGTTTGCCCACTAGGAATTTGCAGCTAGTAAGAGAATGAGAAGTAGGAACAGCTAATATACTACAAGACATAATAATATATATGCAAAACCTATAGAAGCATTGCTTTGGCAAGAAGGAGTAATTAAATTTAATAGTGATGCCTCGTTCTGAGTGCTGGGATGATAATCTGTGTGAAGTAAGCTCTAGATAAATGCTGCTAGTTTACTAGAAATTTGATAATTTTTATTTAATCAGTCCTGTGATAAATGGAAGAATTTTTCCCCATGAAGAAGATTCTGCTTAAAAAGACAAATGAAATAAAGTGCATTACACTTTAAAAGAGTATCCCACCTCTTACAAGCTGCTTTCCTGACCCCTCAATTATTTAGTTTTTGAATCTTAGCCACCTATTTATTCCAAACAAGTCTGGAACTAGTAGCATAGATTTATGCTCTTTGCAAGTCTTAAAATAAACCCTCCTGAAATTTTAGTCAATTCCTTTTTTCCTATTTTTTTCTTTTTTTTCCTGATTGATAACATCCAAATTAAGAATGATAAGGTGGTTGCAAAAACTACCTTAGAAAATTTAATACTTCTGTGTTAGCATTCCAATAATGTACAGGCATTTGGAAAGAGGTACTTCAGGTAGAAGTGCGAGTATTTTATGTCCCAAAGCTCAGCTCTTCAAGTTTTATTTCACAATGCAACACCTTTGGCTTTGCTTAGCAGTGCAGTGCTGAACTCTTTTCACAACCTCTGGGAAACAAGAGGGTCAAGTTATGGATGTGCGCAAGTGCTGTCTGTTACACACATACAGTCACTCAGCACTGTGTAACGAAACCTTCTTGAGCAAGACGCATTTAGCATCGATATAGCTCACAATGGGGAGGCACTGAAGTGTTTTAGTCAAGAATGAGGGACGGTAAAAAAAAAAAGAGGAATGAGATGTCATTGAAGTAGTAACAAAAGAAGCAAGAAATCAAAATTTTAAGAAACAACATTCTTTAGGGCTTGTTTCCTTTCACATAAAATCCAGCAAAACATTCTATTTGTTTGCTTTTTTAATCAGTAACAGGAAAATGTACAGAAATGAAAAATGGAGAATTAGAAGAGTACAATGAAGAAAAAAGGAGACTTTTGAAGAGGTTTTCACTCCTGACATGATCCTGATAGGACTGAAACAAACACAAATCTGAGGGAAACCCATTTCTGACAAAACATTCCACCTGGTCTGGCCTTAGTTCAATGAACCTGAGTGTATTTGGTCATTGTAACAATGAGTTTAAGTTATTTTGGCAGACTATTTTTCTTTTCTTTTTTTCCCATTTTTTGGGGGATGAAGGTAGGGGAATTAAACATTTTTAAAAATGCGCTTTCAAAAAGTATAACAAAGTATCACTTGACATTTTAAAATAGGCTGACAAATGCTATATATATATATATATATATATATATATATATATATATATACACACACACACACACACACACACACACACACATATATACTATTAAGCAGAACTTCAGAAAGAACAGAGGTTTGCCAAGTGTTGAGGATAGGGAGAGAAGATGAAATCATAAAGTCAGCACAGGGAATGTTTGGGGACAATGGAACAACTTTGTATCTTGTTTGTCCTGTTTACACTTTTGACAAAACTCCTACACCAAAATAAATTCTATTGTATTAACATTAAAAGGGCAACACAACAAACAGTGAAGAGAAAGATAAAAAACACCATAAACTATTTTCTTTGGTTTGGTTAAAAATAATACAAACAAAATAAGAAGGATGCATAGAATGTATAGAAAAATGGGTTCCTAAAAAATCCACACATATATAAATCCCTGAGAAGTCTCATAACACTAAGAATAAATACATATCCTACAACCTGAGAGAGAGAACATAAAACCTACAAAATGAGTAAAATCCCACTGAAAGTAGATTTATAAACAGCCTATAAGTCTGTACCTGATCAAACTGTTACTCAAATGTGGGTGCAAAAAAAATACAATGTAATTTTTGTAGAAATGAAGACTGTTCACTTTTGATGTAACTTTTCTAAAGAAATTTCTAAGGCTGTATTCCAGCAAAACAAGGGGAAAAGTTAAGAAAGAGAAACAGTGTAACTGGATTAGGAATGCAATGAAAAAAATAGTGGAATGATTTGTCTATAGTAAGACTACAAATAACTGGTTCAAATCAGATTTTAAATTCAATGGACTCTAAGAAGTAGTATTTAAAATGAATGGAACAAATTCCAATTAATAGATGAAATAAATAGGGAGCTAGAGATTCTTATGTTGAGGAATGCATATTTATTCTCTCAGCCAGGAAAATGTAGGAAAAAGGAGATATTCTAGGAAAAATAAAGAATATGATTTCAGGCAATTGAAGAAGTATACAAAAAGAACAATTTGTTTGATTGGGATTTAAGCAGAATTCTTCTCAAATGGTCCAGGGAATGTAACATTGGACATGAAAAGATTAAAATGGTGTCCTAGACCAGTATGTTCTTCCTTGGGCAGTAGTTAGTTATATAGCTGTAATCATGTAAATATGATTTACAGAGTTTCAAGAATCAGCTTATACAATATTTTATTATACAAAAGAACACAAAATGTTATCAGTATTGCCATTGTAAAGACAAAGCAATATCTGACAGAATTTATAGGGGGAAAGTGAAGATGAGAAGGAAAAATTAGAGAGCTAATATCTTCAACTGAAGTAGAGGCTGTCTGAAGTTGATATATCGATAACTACAGATAATTCTATTTGAAGTTACAAAGACAACCTAGGTGGCGCAGTAGGTAAACGCTGTGCTTACCTCTGTCACAAGCACATCAAAATTACAACGAATCTACAAAATAACCATTATTGAGAATTGCTTAAAATCAAGCCAAAGCCTTTCAACTAAGGACACACAGAAAATGCCATCTCCAGACTGGTAGGAGGGTCAGAGACACAGAATGGGCTGGTCCCACACCCATGTGTGACCATTAAAGATCGGAAGGGATATTTTGGCTGTGAGAGTTCCCCCATCCCCCAGAGGAGTGAAAGGTCCCAGCCCCGCCCCAGCCCAGGGTTCCAGTGCCGGGGAAAGAAGTCCCCATAATTTCTGGTTGTGAAAACCAGCGATGATCATGACTGAGTGAGACAGTGCAGCTGCACTTCCATGCACTTCTCTTAAAGGGACAGTGCGCAGTCTTACCCACCAACAGAATCACTCACTCTGAGCTCCAGCGCTGGTGCAGCAGCTGAAATGGTGGTGGGGACATATGGCGGGGAACTGAGTTGTCTGGCTTGGGACGGGCCATGGAGAGGGGGCTTTCTCCTGGACTGGGGTGCTGGTGGAGGCCATTGTTTCTTTGTTAAGCCCTCCCCCTTCCCGGTGTGCAAACACAGTTGGCCACCATTTCTGAATCTCCACTGTTAGTTCCCCACACCTTGGTGATTCAAGACCTGGCCCCATCCAATTTTCTGGCACACCTGGGACTCTTTCAGGGGCTTTTTCATGCAGAGAGCCTTGGCTCAAGCTTCAGACTTTCCTAGGGTCGCTCAGAGGTTCTCAGAACCCAGACAAGTAGCATCTGGCTTGACTGTGTCCTGTACCTCTGGCTGAGAAGCCCTAAGCACTAGCAGCAGCCAGCCTTGGTTCAGGGCTTGGCCTCTCAAGGTGCTACCAAGCACATAATATGGGTGGCAGCCATCTGCAGATTTCTTTGTGGCTCCTTCCAGTTGGCCCCGGGTGGGGCACAGGCTGTAGTTGAACTTGACCTACAGCAGATCCCCTCCAAGGTGGTCCTGGGGCTGGTGCCCCCAGTGGCCAGCTTCGAAACAAACTGGAGCATTACCCAGCTGCCTCCAAGTATGACAATCCAAAGGAAGGATTGGGCAGGCACCAGAGTCCTGCTGAGGCAGATCCTGCTCTGTAGGATCAGCCCCTGCAAAACTCTTCCACTGTAGTCAAGGCCAGTCCTCACAACCAGTGAGCCCAAGGGTCAGTCCCTCCAATTGATGTGCAGTTATCAACTGAGGCTCAACTACAAGAGGAGGATGCACACAACCCACACAAGGGACACACCTGGAGTGCGTGGCTCAGGTGACCCAAAAGACTGTACCACTGAACCCGACAGAATGCCTACAACATAAGGCCACTCTACTAAGACTGGAAGACTTAGCAGCCCTCCCTAATACATATAAACAAACACAGGAAGGGAGCCAAAATATGGAGACAAATAAACATGTCCCAAATAAAAGAATAGAACTAAGCAAAATTGAGATCAGCAATCTATCAGACACAGAGTTCCAAACACTGGTTATAAGAATGCTCAATGGTCTCAGGGAGAACTTCAACAGAGAGATAGGAAGCATAAAAATGGAGATGGAAACCATGAAAAGAACCAGTCAGAAATAAAGGATACAATAATGGAAATGAAGAATATAGTACAGGGAATCAACAGTAGATTAGATGAAGCAGAGGATCCAACCAGCGATGTAGAAGATAAGGTAGCAGAAAACACCCAACCAGAATAGCAAAAAGAAAAAAAGAATCCAAAACATTGAGGAGAGTTTAAGGGGCCTCTGGGACAATATCAAGCATATCAACATTCATATTATAGGGGTACCAGGAGGAGAAGAGAGAGAGAGCAAGGAATTGAAAACCTATTTGAAAAGGTAATGACAGAAAACTTCCCTAACCTGGTGAAGGAAATGGACATACAAGCCCAGAAAAGCACAGAGAGTCCCAAACAAGATAAACTCAAAGAGGCCAATAGCAACACACATCATAATTAAAATGCCAAAGTGAAAGACAAAGAAATAATCTTAAAAGCAGCAAGAGAAAAGCAGTTAGTTACCTATGAGGGATCCCCCATAAGACTGGCAGCTGATTTAGCAACAGAAACTTTGTAGGCAAGAAGGGAGTGACAGGAAATGTTCCAAGTGATGAAAAGCAATGACATACAACCAAGATTATCCAGCAAAGCTATCATTTAGAATTGAAGGACATATAAGGAGCTTCTCAGACAAAAGAAGAAGGAGTTCATCAGCACAAAACTAGTTTTACAAAGAAACTTAGAGTGACTTCTTTAAGATGGAAGGGGATTTAAGGATGGGTGAAAGGGGAAATGATTAAGAAGTACAAATTGGCTGGAGGAAAAATGGCGCCGTGAGGTGAGCCTCTGTAAAGCTCCCCTGGAATTTACAATGAATCGAACAACAAAATCTCCACAAAGGTCTCCCTGCACAGCAGACAGGCAAGACGAAGAGGCCCACTACCGAAATCACCTACAGGTGGGAGATTCGGGTGAGCGGGGGAGGAGGAAAGGGAAAAGTGCTGAGATGGAGCCGGGCGGGCGCAGGACACAGACCCAGCTCAGTTCTCTGAGCTCGCTGCTTCCCGAAACTACCGCAGCTGCGGGAGAGGGAAGAACTCGGACTGCTAGGGCTCCGCTTATGGCCCACAGGGCTGAAGGGGCAGCATATAACACGGCTGAACCCAACGCTCACGGCAGAGACCTCGGACAAAAGACCAAAGGAAGAAGGCTGAAAATGGTGGTTTAAGCCCTCACTGCAGAGTAGAGAATGGAAGCCTTAGGCACTGAGACTAGCCGCCCCTTCCCGACCCTCCCAGAGCTCGCCCTGCCCCCACCTGCCTGGTGCTACAAACGGAACAGTAGCAGTGTCAGATCAAAAGAACAGAAGATTTGCTGTTCTGAGAACTGTGGACCGCAGACACAAATTCGCAGCCCAACTAGTCCCAGCAAAGGGGAGGGAGCTGTGGAAGCAGGACCAGCTGTGCTGGTGGTCAAAGCCATTGCTCTGGGCCACCTCTCACAACTCACCCCATCCCTGGCCCCACCTATGTGGGCGGATCCCTGCAGGAGTAAACAGAACGGCTGAAACATACGGGCTCTGAATCTGGAGCTGGAAGAGCTTTGGAACATCAAAAGCTCTCCACATACCCACCGGGACACTGCGCCCTGTGTCCTAGATGAATTATTAACATAGGAGAAGTCCGTCTCCCAGGGAATCCCCCATTGTGTGAGAAGCTGGAATACTGCAGAGAAAACATAGCACTACCATGTGGGAGAAGAAAAATAAGCTGCAGTTGGAGAAAAAATAAAACATTCTACCAACAAGTACTGGAAAACAAAAGAAAGACCGCTTCCTATCAACCTGTTGCAGAAGCCACTCCTGTAGATGTCTAGGAAGAGAAATAGTAAACCAGTAATTGCCATGAATAACCAAGGCAACAAGATAGCTCAGAAAGAAAGTGAAAAATCTCCAGAAAAGGCACTTAAAGATACAGAAATATGTGACTTAAATGACAGAGAATTCAAGATTGCAGTTCTGAAAAAACTCAACGAGATGCAAGAAAACACAGATAGGCAGTTAAATGAACTCAGAAACTCAATCAAAGAACAGCATGAGCATTTTACGAAAGAGATTGAAATTTTAAAAAAGAACCAAATAGAATTTCTGGAGATTAAGAACTCAATAGAAGAAATTAAGAATGAAATAACCAGCTTAGGTAGTAGAGTTGACCAGATGGAGGAAAGAATCAGTGACATCGAAGATAGAAACCTGGAAATGACACAGATAGAAGAAGAAAGAGACTTGAGACTTAAAAGAAATGAAAGAACTCTACAAGAACTTTCTGACTCCATCAGAAAGAGCAATATAAGAATAATGGGCATACCAGAAGGAGAAGAAAGAGAGAAGAGAACAGAGAATATATTCAAACAAATTGTTGATGAGAACTTCCCAAATTTGTGGACAGAACTGGACCCTCGAATCCAAGAAGCAAATAGAACACCTAATTACCTCAATCCCAACAGGCCCTCTCCAAGGCACATTGGATGGAAGCTGTTTGAAATCAACGACAAAGAAAGAATCCTCAAGTCAGCCAGGGAAAAGAAGACTGTAATTTACAAAGAAAAGCCCATTAGATTATGATCAGATTTTTCAGCAGAAACTCTACAAGCCAGGAGGGAGTGGAACCAAATATTCAAACTATTGAAAGAGAGAAATCATGAGCCAAGAATAATATATCCAGCAAAGATATCCTTTAAATATGAAGGAGGAATAAAGAGCTTTCCAGACATACAGAAGCTGAGGGAATTTTCTAATACGTGACCTGCACTACAAGAAATACTAAAGGAGGCTATTCGATCACCATCAACAGGGACAATTTGTGGCAACCAAAACTCAAAAAAGGGGAGAGTAAAGGCCTGAACCGGAATATGGGAATGGAGAAAGTAAGCGTGCTGAAGAAAATGGAATACTCTAAATATCAAACTTTCTTTTACATAAACTTAAGGGTAACCACTCAAAAAAAATCCAGAACTGAAATATATACCGTAATAAAAGAAGAAACAGAGGGAAACATCATAGAATACCACCACACAGAAATAATAGACAACAACAAAAAGGCAAAGAAACAATGGAGACACAGCCTTACCAGAAAACTAAAGATAGAATGACAGGAAATCCTCACATATCAATAATCACCCTAAATGTAAATGGACTGAACTCACCAATAAAAAGGCACAGAGTAACAGATTGGATCAAAATGCTAAACCCAACCATATGCTGTCTCCAAGAGACACATCTCAGCTACAAGGACAAGCATAGACTCAAAGTGAAAGGGTGGAAATTGACACTCCAAGCAAATGGTACCCAGAGAAAATCAGGTGTAGCCATAATGATATCAGATGAAACAGACTTCAAGGTGAAAAAGATAACAAGAGACAAAGATGGACATTTCATAATGGTGAAGGGGACTGTACAACAAGAAGACATAACAGTCATCAATATTTATGCCCCCAATCAGGGAGCACCAAAATATACCAAGCAACTACTAACAGAACTAAAGGGAGAAATTGACCAAAACACAATTATACTAGGGGACTTAAATACATCATTGACAGCTATGGATAGATCATCCAAACAGAAAATAAATAACGAAATAGCAGCCCTAAATGACACATTAGATGAAATGGACATAATTGACATTTATAGAGCACTTCATCCTAAAACATCAGACTATACATTCTTTTCTAGTGTACACGGAACATTCTCAAGGATAGACCATATATTGGGACATAAAATCAGTCTCAGCAAATTTAAGAAGATTGAAATAATACCAAGCATATTCTCTGATCACAAGGCTTTGAAATTGGATATCAACTGCAAAAGAAAGCGGGAAAAAACACAAATACATGGAGATTAAACAACATACTTTTAAAGAACGACTGGGTCAAAGAAGAAGTTAGAGGAGAGATCAAAAGATACATAGAAACAAATGACAATGAAAATACATCCTACCAAAATTTTTGGGATGCAACGAAAGCAGTTTTAAGAGGGAAATTTATCTCATTACAGGCCTATCTCAAGAAACAAGAAAACTCCCAAATAAATAACCTCATGTTACACCTTAAGAACCAGAAAAAGAAGAACAAATGAAACCCAAGGTCAGCAGAAGAAAGGAAATAACAAAAATTAGAACAGAACGGAATGAAATAGAAAACAAAAAGACAATAGAAAAAATTAATGTGACAGAGCTGGTTCTTCGAAAAGATTAACAAAATTGACAAACCCTTGGCTAGACTCACTAAGATAAAAAGAGAGAAGACACTGATTAACAAAATCAGAAACGAAAAATGGGATGTTATCACGGACACCACAGAAATACAAAGGATCATCCAAGAATACTATGAAGGACTATATGCCACCAAATTCAATAACCCAGAAGAAATGGACAAGTTCTTAGAAACATATAGCCTTCCAAGGCTGAACCATGAAGAACTGGAAGATCTAAACAGACAGATCACCAGTAACGAAATTGAATCAGTCATCCAAAACCTTCCCAAAAGCAAAAGTCCTGGACCAGATGGCTTCACTAGTGAATTCTACCAAACCTTCAAAGAGGATCTAATACCAATCCTGCTCAAACTCTTGCAAAAAATTGAAGAAGAGACAGTACTCCCTAACTCATTTTATGAGGCCAACATTACCCTGATACCAAAACCTGGTAAGGACAGCACAAAAAAAGAAAACTACAGACCAATATCTCTGATGAATACCGATGCAAAAATCCTAAACAAATTTCTAGCAAATCGATTACAAAAAAGCTTCAAAAAATTATTCATCACGACAAAGTGGGACTCATCCCCAGGTCACAAGTATGGTTCAACATTCCCAAATCCATCAATGTGATACATCACATAAATAAAATAAAGACAAAAATCATATGATTATATCATTTGATGCAGAAAAAGTATTTGACAAGATACAACATCAATTTATGTTGAAAACACTTAATAAAATGGTTATAGAAGGAAAATAACTTAACATAGTAAAGCCCATATAAGACAAGCTGCAACCTAAGGCAGGCTGTTGCTAGTGCCCAGCTTATGTCTGCTCAGCTAGAGGAACAGGACATACTGAAGCTAGATGCTGCTTGTTAGGGTTTTGTGAACTTTTGTGAGATTTTAGGAGTCTGCAGTATGAGCCAGGATAGGCTGTTTGTATGGAAAAGCCAATGGAAGTGGCTTGGGTGGGCCTATAAATTGGTTTGACAGGGTCTCAGGGAATCACCAGGTTGAGGCAAATGATAGATGTTAGCCAGGGTAATGGAGATCAGATAGAGCAGCCATCTAAGTCTGCAAGCTGGGAGTGGGGAGGGCTCAACAAAGAAACAATGACTTCTGCCAGCTCCTCTGTCCAGGAGAATGCTGCCCCTCCAGACCTTGCTCTGCAGGCAGACAACTCAGTTCCTTCCCGTATGTCCTGGTACCTTTCAAGCTGCCACTCCAGTGTAGAAGCTCAGAGTGAGTGAGTCTTTCAGCAAGTAAGCTTGTTCATGGGCCTTTTAAAAGTAATCCATGGGAGTGCAGCTGCTCTACATCTCATTCCGCCACAATGTCTGCTCGTTTTCAGAGACAGAATTTACAGGGACTTCTCTCACTGGCATTAAAACCCTGGACTGCCTAATCTGTTGTGGGGCTGGGACCCCTCACTCCTCCAGTAGGGGGAACTACTGTAGCTGAAATGTCCCTCCCAATTTTTAATGGTCACACTCAGATGTGGGACCAGCCCTGTCCATGTCTCTGCCCCTCCTACCAATCTTCAGATGGCTTCTTCTGTATGTCCTTAGCAGTAGGGCCTTTGTTCAGCTAGGATTCAGGTGATTCTCAATGATTTTTGTTCTGTAGCATACAGTTGTAATTTTGATGTGGCCTTCAGAGGAAGTAAACACATTTAACTATTCTGCCATCAAGACCAAAACTCTACCATCTAAAGTTTTATGTAACTAAAGTATCAAAACTTTCCATATGATTAGAAAATAAAATAATTACTTATGTATCTGGTATAGCCAGATACTGATGATTAATTCCTAAAATTGTGACCTTTGTTAGACTTTTATTTCAAATTGCCATCTAGAGTAATCCACAGTATGAATGAATCTAGTTACAAGGTATGATCAAACAATATAGTGAATGTTTAAATAAAAAAAAAATTATTACAGTAAAAGACACATTACCATTAATCTCCCCTCAAAAACTCCCCCTTGCTTTGAACACACTTATCCCATTGTTCTTACCACTTTCTGAAGCAGTTCTGGAGTCCTCTTTCATGAGTGTCTTTAGTTGCACTGTCATGGCTGCCTTGATGTCCTTAATCACTTCGACTTTGGGGAAGAACCAGAAGTCACATGGTGCCAGATCTGGTGAATAATGTGGATGAGGACACACAGTAATGTTTTTATTTGACAAAAATTGACGTATACCAGAAGTGATGTGTGATACGGAGCATTGTCATGATGGAGGATGATTTACAGCACACTTTAAAACACACCCTTTCTCAACCATAGCTCACACATGACTGACTGCACCAAACAAGTTGAAACTTGTCATTCACTGTTGTTACTAAGTTTCGACAAGCCACTTCTCTTACTGAAGATCCCTGCCTTTCCATTGGATGACACTTGGCAGCAGCATTCACCATATTTTGGGATAACAATAGAAAGGCTCTGTGTCACACATCACTTCTGACATGGCAATTTCTGTCAAATAAAAACATTAGGGTGTGTCCTCATCCACCTTATTCACTGGATCTGGCACTGTGTGACTTCTGGCTCTTCCTCAAAGTCAAAATGACCATGAAAGGTAAACGTTTTGAATTGATTCAGACATCGAGGCAGCCACAACAGTGCAACTAAAGATACTCACGAAAGAGAACTTCCAGAACTGCCTCAGAAAGTGGCAAAAACAATAGAATAAGTGTGTTTGAAGAACGGGGAGTATTCTGAGGGGAATTAATGGCAATGTGTCTTTTACTGTAACAAATTTTTTTATTTAAATATTCACCGTATTTTCTGATCACACTTAGTATATTTTTAGTACGTTGTTCACATGTGATAAGAAAAGTATTTATTCTTAACTGTTCAGTGCCTTTTGACTGGGAAAAATGTTTACTAAGAACTTTTTTCAAATATTACAAGTGACTTTTTATACTAACACAAATGGTTTTTAGCCAACTCTTCAAAATGTTTATAAGCAGTTTAGACAAGAAGAAGATATCAATCTGATCAAGGATATATGAATACTTTTAATTATGTTTCTTTTTGTCTTCACCCTTACACATACTTGTTAGGAAACTATGGTATCATTAGGGAGCTCACAATATTCTGGTTCTCATGATTCCTTGTTTGCACTTCAATGCCTTCTTTTTTTTTTTTTTTTTTAAATTAAATTTATTGGGGTGACAATTGTTAGTAAAATTACATAGATTTCAGGTGTACAATTCTGTATTACGTCATCTATAAATCCCATTGTATGTTCATCACCCAGAGTCAGTTATTCCATCACCATATATTCGATCCCCCTTACCCTCACCTCCCCCCCCACCCCCCTTACCCTCTGGCAACCACTAAACTATTGTCCGTGTCTATGAGTTTCTGTTTCTCATTTGTTTGTCTTGTTCTTTTGTTGTTTTTGGTTTATATACCACATATCAGTGAAATCACATGGTTCTCTGCTTTTTCTGTCTGACTTGTTTCGCTCAGCATTACTCTCTCAAGATCCATCCATGTTGTCACAAATGTTCCTATATCATCTTTTCTCACTGCCCAATAGTATTCCATTGTGTATATGTACCACAACTTCTTTATCCATTCATCTATCGAAGGACATTTTGGTTGTTTCCATGTCTTGGCCACCGTAAACAAAGCTGCAATGAACATTGGAGCACACGTGTCTTTATCTCTAAATGTTTTCAGATTTATTGGGTAGATACCCAGGAGAGGGATTGCTGGGTCATACGGCAATTCTATTCGTAATTCTTTGAGGAACCTCCACACTGCCTTCCATAACGGCTGCACCAGTCTGCATTCCCACCAACAGTGTATGAGGGTTCCTTTTTCTCCACAACCTCTCCAACATTTGTTACTATTTGTCTTGTTGATGATAGCCATTCTGACTGGGGTGAGGTGATATCTCATTGTGGTTTTGATTTGCATTTCTCTGATGATTAGTGATGTTGAGCATTTTTCATATGTTTATTTGCCATTTGTATGTCCTCTTTGGAGAAATGTCTCTTCAAGTCCTCTGCCCATTTTTCAATTGGGTTGTTTGTTTTTTTGTTGTTGAGTTGCATGAGTTCCTTGTATATTCTGGATACTAGCCCCTTATCGGAGGCACTGTTAGCAAAAATCTTCTCCCATTCAGTTGGTGGCCTCTTTATTTTGTCAATGGTTTCTTTTGCTGTGCAGAAGCTTTTAAGTTTCATATAGTCCCATTCGTTTATTTTAGCTTTTACTTCCATTGCCTTTGGAGTCAAGTTCATAAAATGCTCTTTGAACCCAAGGTCCATAAGTTTAGTACCTATGTTTTCTTCTATGCAGTTTATTGTGTCAGGTCTTATGCTTAAGTCTTTGATCCATTTTGAATTAACTTTGGTACATGGTGACAAATAGCAGTCCAGTTTCATTCTTTTGCACGTGGCTATCCAATTCTCCCAGCACCATTTATTGAAGAGGCTGTCTTTGCTCCATTGTATGTTTTTAGCTTCTTTGTCAAAAATTATCTGTCCATATTTATGTGGTTTTATTTCTGGGTTCTCAATTCTATTCCATTGGTCTATGTGTCTGTTTTTCTGCCAATACCATGCTGTTTTGATTATTGTGGCCCTGTAGTACAGGCCAAAGTCAGGAAGTGTGATACCTCCATTATAGTTCTTTTTCCTTAAGATTGCTTTGGCTATTCGGGGTCTTTTG
This sequence comes from Rhinolophus sinicus, assembly GCF_036562045.2. NCBI lineage: Eukaryota > Metazoa > Chordata > Mammalia > Chiroptera > Rhinolophidae > Rhinolophus > Rhinolophus sinicus. The sequence goes on from NC_133758.1 coordinate 46,537,937, forward strand.
TGGTTCCAAACAAATCTGATGATTTTTTTGTTCTATTTCTTTAAAATATGCCATTGGGATTTTGATGGGGATTGCATTGAATCTGTATATTGCTTTGGGTAATATGGCCATTTTAACTATGTTGATTCTTCCAATCCATGAGCACGGAATGTCTTTCCATTTCTTTGTGTCTTCTTCAATTTCTTTCAAAAATGTCTTATAGTTTTCAGCATATAGGTCTTTCACATCCTTGGTTAAGTTTATTCCTAGGTATTTTATTCTTTTGCTGCAATTGCAAAAGGAATTGTTTTTTTATTTCTTTTTCTGAGATTTCATTGTTAGTATATAGGAAGGCAATGGACTTTTGTGCGTTGATTTTGTAGCCGGCAACTTTACTGTATTCGTTGATTGTTTCTAATAGCTTTTTGGTGGAGTCTTTAGGGTTTTCTATATATAGCATCATGTCATCTGCAAAGAGTGATAATTTAACTTCTTCATTCCCAATTTGGATGCCTTTTATTTCTTTCTCTTGCCTGATTGCTCTGGCAAGGACTTCCAACACTATGTTGAAAAGCAGAGGTGATAGGGGACATCCCTGTCGTGTTCCTGAACGTAGAGCAAAGGGCTTCAGCTTTTCTCCATTAATTATGAGATTAGCAGAGGGCTTGTCATATATGGCCTTTATTATGTTAAGGTATTTTCCTTCTATACCCATTTTATTAAGTGTTTTAATCATAAATGGATGTTGTATCTTGTCAAATGCTTTTTCTGCATCAATTGATATAATCATATGATTTTTGTCCTTTATTTTGTTTATGTGATGTATCACATTGATGGATTTGGATGTTGAACCATCCTTGTGCCCCGGGATGAACCCCACTTGGTCGTGATGAATAATCTTTTTAATGCATTGTTGTATTCGATTTGCTAGAATTTTATTTAGGATTTTTGCATCGGTATTCATTAGAGATATTGGTCTGTAGTTTTCTTTTTTTGTGCTTCCCTTACCAGGTTTTAGTATTAGGGTAATGTTGGCCTCATAAAATGAGTTAGGGAGTACTGTCTCTTCTTCAATTTTTTGGAAGAGTTTGTGCAGAATTGGTATTAGATCCTCTTTGAAGGTTTGGTAGAATTCACTAGTGAAGCCATCTGGTCCCGGACTTTTGCTTTTGGGAAGGTTTTGGATGACTGATTCAATTTCGTTACTGGTGATCGGTCTGTTTAGATTTTCCAGTTCTTCATGGTCCAGCCTTGGAAGGCTATATGTTTCTAAGAACTTGTCCATTTCTTCTAGGTTGTTGAATTTGGTGGCATATAGTCCTTCATAGTATTCTTGGATGATCCTTTGTATTTCTGTGGTGTCCGTGATAACTTCCCCTTTTACGTTTCTGATTTTGTTAATCAGTGTCTTCTCTCTTTTTATCTTAGTAAGTCTAGCCAAGGGTTTGTCAATTTTGTTAATCTTTTCAAAGAACCAGCTCTTTGTCACATTAAATTTTTCTATTGTCTTTTTGTTCTCTATTTCATTTAGTTCTGCTCTAATTTTTATTATTTCCTTTCTTCTGCTGACCTTGGGTTTTACTTGTTCTTCTTTTTCTAGTTCTTTAAGGTGTAACATGAGGTTATTTATTTGGGAGTTTTCTTGTTTCTTGAGATAGGGCTGTAATGAGATAAATTTCCCTCTTAAAACTGCTTTCGCTGCATCCCAAAAATTTTGGTAGGATGTATTTTCATTGTCATTTGTTTCTATGTATCTTTTGATCTCTCCTCTAATTTCTTCTTTGACCCAGTCCTTCTTTAAAAGTATGTTGTTTAATCTCCATGTATTTGTGTTTTTCCGCTTTCTTTTTACAGTTGATATCCAATTTCAAAGCCTTGTGATCAGAGAATATGCATGGTATGATTTCAATCTTCTTAAATTTGTTGAGACTGATTTTATGTCCCAATATATGGTCTATCCTTGAGAATGTTCCATGTACACTAGAAAAGAATGTATAGTCTGATGTTTTAGGATGAAGTGCTCTATAAATGTCAATTATGTCCATTTCATCTAATGTGTCATTTAGGGCTACTATTTCGTTATTTATTTTCTGTTTGGATGATCTATCCATAGCTGTCAATGATGTATTTAAGTCCCCTAGTATAATTGTGTTTTGGTCAATTTCTCCCTTTAGTTCTGTTAGTAGTTGCTTGGTGTATTTCGGTGCTCCCTGATTGGGGGCATAAATATTGATGACTGTTATGTCTTCTTGTTGTACAGTCCCTTTCACCATTATGAAATGTCCATCTTTGTCTCTTGTTATCTTTTTCACCTTGAAGTCTGTTTCATCTGATATCATTATGGCTACACCTGATTTTCTCTGGGTACCATTTGCTTGGAGTGTCAATTTCCACCCTTTCACTTTGAGTCTATGCTTGTCCTTGTAGCTGAGATATGTCTCTTGGAGACAGCATATGGTTGGGTTTAGTTTGTAGATCCAATCTGCTACTCTGTGCCTTTTTATTGGTGAGTTCAGTCCATTTCCATTTAGGGTGATTATTGATATGTGAAGATTTCCTGTCATTCTATCTTTAGTTTTCTGGTAAGGCTGTGTCTCCATTGTTTCTTTGTCTTTTTGTTGTTGTCTATTATTTCTGTGTGGTGCTATTCTATGATGTTTCCCTCTGTTTCTTCTTTTATTTCAGTATATATTTCAATTCTGGATTTATTTTGAGTGGTTACCCTTAAGTTTATGTAAAAGAAAGTTTGATATTTAGAGTATTCCATTTTCTTCAGCACGCTTACTTTCTCCATTCCCATATTCCGTTCAGGCCTTTACTCTCCCCTTTTTGAGTTTTGGTTGCCACAAATTGTCCCTGTTGATGGTGGTCGAATAGCCTCCTTTAGTATTTCTTGTAGTGCAGGTCGTGTATTAGAAAATTCCTCAGCTTCTGTATGTCTGGAAAGGTCTTTATTCCTCCTTCATATCTAAAGGATATCTTTGCTGGATATATTATTCTTGGCTCATGATTTCTCTCTTTCAATAGTTTGAATATTTGGTTCCACTCCTCCTGGCTTGTAGAGTTTCTGCTGAAAAATCTGATGATAATCTAATGGGCTTTCCTTTGTAAGTTACCGTCTTCTTTTCCCTGGCTGCCTTGAGGATTCTTTCTTTGTCGTTGATTTTAGACAGCTTCAATACAATGTGCCTTGGAGAAGGCCTGTTGGGATTGAGGTAACTAGGTGTTCTATTTGCTTCTTGGATTCGAGGGTCCAGTTCTGTCCACAAATTTGGGAAGTTCTCATCGACAATTTGTTTGAATATATTCTCTGTTCCTTCTCTCTTTCTTCTCCTTCTGGTATGCCCATTATTCTTATATTGCTCTTTCTGATGGAGTCAGAAAGTTCTTGTAGAGTTCTTTCATTTCTTTTAAGTCTCAAGTCTCTTTCTTCTTCTCTCTGTGTCATTTCCAGGTTTCTATCTTCGATGTCACTGATTCTTTCCTCCATCTGGTCAACTCTACTACCTAAGCTGGTTATTTCATTCTTAATTTCTTCTATTGAGTTCTTAATCTCCAGAAATTCTATTTGGTTCTTTTTTAAGATTTCAATCTCTTTCGTAAAATGCTCATGCTGTTCTTTGATTGAGTTTCTGAGTTCCTTTAACTGCCTATCTGTGTTTTCTTGTATCTCGTTGAGTTTTTTCAGAACTGCAATCTTGAATTCTCTGTCATTTAAGTCACATATTTCTGTATCTTTAAGTGCCTTCTCTGGAGATTTTTCACTTTCTTTCTGAGTTATCTTGTTGCCTTGGTTATTCATGGCGATTACTGGTTTACTATTTCTCTTCCTAGACATCTACAGGAGTGGCTTCTGCAACAGGTTGATAGAAAGCGGTCTTTCTTTTGTTTGCCAGTACTTGTTGGTAGAATGTTTTATTATTTCTCCAACTGCAACTTATTTTCCTTCTCCCACACAGTAGTGCTATGTTTTCTCTGCACTATTCCAACTTCTCACACAATGGGGGGATTCCTTTGGAGACGGGCTTCTCCTCTGTTAATAGTTCGTCTAGGTCACAGGGCGCAGTGTCCCAGTGGGTATGCGGAGAGCTTTTGATGTTCCAAAGCTCTTCCAGCTCCTGATTCAGAGCCTGTATGTTTCAGCACTTCTGTTTACTCCTGTAGGTGATTTCAGTCGGTAGTGGGCCTCTTCGTGTTGCCTGTGTGCTGTGCAGGGAGTCCTTTGTGGAGTTTTTGTTGTTCGATTCTTTGTAAATTCCAGGGGAGCTTTACAGAGGCTCACCTCACGCCGCCATTTTTCCGGAACTTCAATGCCTTCTTGAAATTCAACCTTGTGATTTGCTTTAATGACTGTCATCATGTAGACTACTTAAGAGCCTGTGCACCATACATCATTATTACAATATTATTGACTATATATCCTATCATATTGTAAGGTATATAAATGTCTAATCACTATGTTGTACACCTGAAACTAAGATAATATTATATTTTAACTACAATTGAAAAATACATTTCTTAAAAATGGGAAAAAAAAAGAGACAGTGCACAATTCCTTATATTTTCTTGCCCCTGCTGTGATAATTGGCAAAGTTTCACTACTGGCAATCTGTCGCATCAGGTTCTAAAATGAAGGCCAACACTGTGGAGCCGAGCTCTAGCCAAACTGAGAATTGGTTTGCAAGTTAAAAATATGAGGGATTGTTTATTGCCACAACTTAATCTAGCTCATCCTGACTAATACACACACATTCAGAGTTTTCAAGTGAGCAGATGTATGTTGAAAATTAATTTGCAAATTCCTGCATATAAATCTTATGGATTAAATATTTCTCCTAGAGAAATGTAATGTTCTAATTATCTAGTAAAACACTGTACGCTTTCTGAGTGAAAGTCAGCATGCTTCATTCTAAAATATAAGTTATTTGTAAACATTCCTCATATCTTCAAAACAGTCAAGAATTTGGAGGTCTACCCTTAATATAAATTAAAATTTTAACAGATTTTAAAATATTTTTCCTAAACAATTGTGTATACTCAAAGGAACAAATATTCCTTAGTACTCAAAACAGAATGCAATTTCTTTCTGTTGTAACAGCTAAATGCCTAAAACAGGCTTTCTTAGCCTAAGACCAAATACATCTTTAGTGTCAGAGCTTAACCCAGCCTATCATGTTTATTCTATGTTTCTATTTGAGATGAAGTTGCCAATTCATTTAGAAATCTCTAATCATAGCTATTTTCAATGTTTGGCTTAAAAAAAATCATCGTGGAATTCTTTATTCACTCATATTTGAAAAGCAGTTGTTAATGAATTTATGAGGTCAGACAATTACGTTTGTGAACTCCTCCTAGAAAAAATGCTACATACCTCATTGCTGAATATCACTACAGTCACCTTCGAAGTGCTCCCCTTGGGAAGCCATGCACCGACATCATGTGTAGTACACCCTTCAAAGCAATTTTGCAACTCTTTTCTGGAATGGCCATCAGAGCTGTCATCATATTACCCTTTATAACCTGAATTTCAACAAAATGTCTTACTTTCAATATTTCCTTTACCTTCGGGTAAAGAAGTCACTGGGGGCCAGATCATGTGAGTAGGGAGGGTGTTCCATTACAGTTATTTGTTTACTGGCTAAAAACTCCTTCACAGACAGTGCCCTGTGAGCTGGTGCATTGTCGTGATGCAAGAGCCATGAATTGTTGGCGAAAAGTTCAGGTCATCTAACTTTTTCACACAGCCTTTTCAGCACTTCCAAATGGGAAACTTTGTTAACTGTTTGCCCATTTGGTACAAACTCATAATGAATAATCTCTCTGATATCAAAAAAGGTTAGCAGCATTGTTGCAAGAAGTTCGTGAAGTTAATTGTCAGACCTGGTAAGTTGCCACACTTAATATAATAAATTATATGTTGCCACACTTAATACAGCAGTCATTTCTTTGGTTTCTGTCATACCTAGAATACTAAAATAAACTTTACTTTTTGATAAAAACATTTGATCAATAATTATATTTGTTCTGTGCCGAAACATCATTTTCATTAGTTTTTCATAGCAAATTTACTCAAGATCCTGCCAATACTTCAACATCTCTAGCCCTCGTGTTCAAATATGACACTGTATGCAATTATTCCAAAGCTTTTGCATTTTTCCTTGTCACAATACATGTTAATTATTACACTTAATTTCCAATATTTGATAGATTCCCCTAGGTATTCTTTGGGTACTTCAAAATTATGCTTGATGTTGATTAATTTAATCTGTATCTCTAAATATATGATTCAAAATGGACTAGAATAAATTGCATCATCAGTTCATAAACATAAGAAACATCAAATATTTCTATATTGTTTTTGATTTTTCAAATTGAGGTGTAACTGACATATAACATTATATCAGTTGCAGGTGTACAACATAGTGATTCAATATTTGTATACTTTTTGCACTGATCATCGTAATAAATCCAGTCAACATTTGTCACCATACAAAATTAAAAACTATTTTTTCTTGTGATGAGGACGTTAAAGACTTCCTTAGCAACTTCCAAATACAGAATTATTAACTATGGTAACCATGTTGTACATTACATTCCCATGATTTAATTTTCTAACTGAGAGTTGGACATTTTGACCCTCTTCACCCATCAGCCTCCCCCTACTCCCTCACTCTGGCATCCACTATTTTGTTCTCTTTATCTAGGAGCTTGCATTTGTTGTTGTTTATTTGTTTTTAAAATTCCACATACAGGTGAGATCATATGGTACATGTCTTTCTCTGACTTACTTCACTTAGCATAATATCCTCAAGGTCTATCCATGTTGTCACAAATGGTAAAATGTCATTTTTTTTTTAATAATTGAATAATATTACATTGTATATAGATACCACAGGAATTTTTTCTGTTTTTTTTTATCCATTCATCCATCAATGGACACTTAGGTTGTTTCCATATCTTAGCTACTGTACGTAATTTTGCAATAAAAATGAGAATGTATACATCTTTTCAAGTTAGTGTTTTCAGTTTTCTTTGAATAAATACCCAGAAGTGAAATTGCTGGATCATAATTTTTTAGAAACTTCCATACTTGTTTCCATAGTGGCACCAATTTACATGCACACCAATAATGCACAACAGTTCCCTTTTCTCCACATCCTCACTAACACTTGCTATTTCTTGTCTTTTTGATGATAGCCATTCTAACAGGTGTGAGGTGATATCTCATTGTGGTTTTTATTTTGCATTTCTCTGATGATTCCCTGATGTTGAACATCTTCTCATGTACCATGTTGGCCATTTGTATGTCTTCTTTGCAAAAATGTCTATTCAGATCCTCTGCCCATTTTTTAATTGGCTTTTTTCTCCTTCTTGCTTTTGAGTTGTATGAGTTCTTCATACACTTTGGATATGAACTCATTATCAGAAATGTGATTTGCAAATATTTTCTCCTATTCAGTACATTGCCTTTTCATTTTGTTGATGATTTCCTTTGCTATGCAGAAGATTTTAACTTGATGTAGTCAACTATTTCTATATGTTTTAATGACACTTTAGGTTTTTTATAGATGATATTTATAAAACACTAAGTAATTTATTTATTAGTTCCCATAACTCTCTAAATACATATGTTTGGATCACTACCAATAGTACTTACATTTCTGTTACTCTCTTAGTCTTCATCATTTAAAAATTGTCTTGTAAATCATTCATTTATGGCAGGATTAACCAATAACCAAATAAAAAAATAAAAACCAACAAAAATACCAATGACAAGTCTGATTCTATTCACAATTATGTATAGTTTTAAGTATTTTTTTATAATCAATTACTACCAACCCCCAGAAGTGACAATTTAAAGTACTGCTGAAAAACTTGCAATGATGTTCTTATAAATTCATTATTTAATAATCCAGAGTAGATACCAACATTTTTAAAATATACTTTGCCTCTTTTAAAAAAAATTATGGTGAATATTTCAGTTTCTGTAGGTTTGAGGCATTCAGTAGGTAGGACTGAAATTTTTGGGTGAATCCACTGTCTTGGTCAATCCGATATGGGCACGTCCTCCAGAGTAGCAATATGTTGAGTTCACAGATGTCATATAATAGTTATATTTGTTTCTATAGCACATTATTTTATTGCTTCACAAAAAGCCACTTCAAAAGCCCTATCTTAAAAGAACTACCATTCCATTATCTTCAGAATCCTATAGTTTGGCTAGGGTTCAGCTAGATGGACTTTCTGCTCTTTTTATTTGAGGACCCTTGTGCAGTTACACTTATTGTTAGTTATGCTGGAATGTCAAAGATGACTTCACTGACATGTCTGGTGGCCTGATGTTGACGGTTCTAGAAGATGGGGCTCACTTATGGCAATGGGATGGATAGGCCTCTCTCTCTTTGATGTAGTTTTGGGGCCTATTTCTCTCTACTAGGTCTCTCCATGTAGTGGCCCTACATTGTTTGCTTCAGTAGGGTAACTGGATTTTTTATATAGTCTTTCAGGACTTACAAAACTACAAAAACAGAAGATACAAAGTTTTTTAAGGTTTAGGCCTGAAATTGGCAAAATATAACAAGATGAAACAGAAACCGGAGTACTGAAAGAGACAATTCATTCAAAAAAAGTGGGAAAGCATGTAACAGACACTGGCCCATACCAATTATGAAGTCCAGACACGTATATGTTGCCATTGCCCTGGCTCTGGGACAGGGAATGCGTATTGACTTAGACCCAGTTTTCCTTTCTGGGAGTAAGTCTTCTAAATCATTTAGCTCTGTCCTCTGGACTTATGGCTCTGATTTCTGAGTTTATTCTCCCTGTTCCATAAGAAATGGCCTGTGTGGGCAGTTTAAGGAAATTTCTGTCTGCTTTATTTTCTTGGAGTTATAGGGCTCAGAGGGCTCTTTTTTTCTTCCACTGTCTCTTCACCCTTTAGTCTGTGCTACTACACCCTAAATGAACTTTTAAGCCATCTCTGTATTATGTTATAATCCACTCCCTTATACGCCATAAGTACAAATCTCAAGAGAGGCCCCTCTCTACTTGGGCCATGAGTCAGCTTGCTATGTAATGATTCTTAAATGTTCTCTTAGACACCTCATTATCTGTCAGAGATGGTCTATGAGAAATTCCCTTGGATTTTTAAAAGAGATGGCCAGCATACCCAACCTTACATTTTTGTGAGGTTTTAACAAACGGTCTTACAGGCGCAACCTAGATCTGATCTTTTCCTGAGTTTACATTTTATTACAGATTTTATCTTTGCACTGAGGCCAATTATTATTTTGAGAGCCTTTTCCCAAGAGATACTTAGAAGGAGAAACAGTTGTATATCTAGACTTAGCAAGTCCTAGTTTTATTATATTCTCTCTAAATTCTGTTTGCAAATGCAACAGCTTTTTAGCTAATCTCAGGCCTCCTATATTTTATAAAGGGGGCCAAAATAAATCAATTACACTTTCAACTTTCTGTCTGGAAATATTCACAACTTAATCTTGGTTTCTTAAATGCCTTTTCTGGCCTTCACATTATCTCAGGCGGCTGTTTTGTTAATTTTCTACTATTATATAACATGTGTCCCCTTCCCTCCAACCTCCCATCATGATTTCCATACTCTCTTTCCATTAACAATACCTTCAGGCCCTGCCAGTCTCTACATGCTAACAAAACCAATACCACATATTTTGCTATGGCAGTACCCACCTTTGATAACAATTTATGTTTTAGTTATCTATTACACTGTAATAAACCACCCCTAAACTTAGTGTCTTTAAAAAGAAATCAATTTTACTATTGCTTATGATTCAAGAGTTTACTCATGCTCAGCTGGATGGTTCTCTGCTGTCTTCTTTACTGTCTGTTTTGTGGTTACAGTCAGAGTCAGATGGTGCGGAGATTTTAATCTCTAACATGGTTCTATTCATGTGACTGGTGCTTCAACAGGGGTAGATGGAACTCTGGGCTCAGCTGTGAATGTGGTTCCAGAACTTCTCCACTTCCACATATTTTCTACACATGGCCTTGCCACATAGTCTCCTAGTAGGGAAACCAGATTCCTTAATCTGTGGCCCAGACTTTTCTAAATCACAAAAAGATGAAGGGATTCAGGTCTTATTAAATATTACGTCTGGAAATGTCACAATGTCACTTCTGCCATATCCCACTGGTTAAAGCAAGTCATCTAGATTCAATGTATCAGGTGACCAAACAATAGCTTGAAACAAAAGCAGAAAGAAATGGTTCATCGGGGATCATTTTTGTAGACCAGTTACCACACATGTTAATTATAAATATGTTACCATTAGACAATGTTAGTCTCTGAATCACCTAAAATAATTTTTGTTCCATCAGTAGTATGCGATCCACTTTTTTGGGAAACACTGGCTTAGCTGTGTTACCATTGTGTTATATATTTATCTAGATCACAAGTGGTGATAAACATTTATGGCAGTTTAAATGGTACTGTGTAGCATGAAATTATTTAACTACCTTTTCAAAGATTTTTGTAGTGATTAATGAATTTCCTTTTTCCGTTTTGACTAATGTGCTACAGGCACTTCATATTCTAGTCAAAACAGAGTAGTTTCTTGAAAGCAATGTGAAAAAAAATTGTTTAGACAGATTGTCAAAGCCTTCTTCAGGAGAGTTCAAAGGCACTTAATAATCTGAAGAGAGAAGTAGGTGATATCTATTGGTTAAGAATAGAGTGGGAAATAGGTATAACAATAATTTATTTTTAACAAAATAATATGCTTCTTTAGATAGCTAAGAAATAGATATGAAATTGCCTGAAGCCCAATTATTCTGCTGTTTGAAGTAAAATTTTATTTTAAAATAAGCTGTATAGAAGACAACAAATAAGTCAGGTAGCTGAAAGTTAATATTTATAATATGCCCTCAAAACACATAATTTAATTTTACCAAAAATGAATTTATTAGAGGTGCCAAGTAAACTATTACTGTTGCAAAATACAACTCTTCTGTTGATCTGCTATTGACAATATTGCCTACACATTCCCCTTACTGCTTATAGTAAAATGCCATGAGAAAGACAGAAGTTGAGAAAGGAACTGCTAAGCAACAAGAAATCAGAATTTGATGACTGGTAAAATTTTCAACCTATTCAGACAGTCTGCTGTGGAAACAGATCCAAGGGTACGTCTGGTGAATCTTTTGGTGAAAAGATTAGGCATGTGACTCATAGATACAATAACCTGTCTCAGCAGGAACACTGCCGGCTTGGACTAAGAGGGAAACTGACACATGCAGTGAGAAGATGCCATGTGAAGACAGAGATTAGACAGCCTAGTGGTGACAGAAACTGGAATTATGCAGATGAAAAGCTTAGGAACACCAAGGATTGCTGGAATCCATGAGAAGCAAGGAAAGAGAACAGGGCCCTGCCAATACCATGATTTTAAACTTGTAGTCTTCAGACTGTGAGAGAATAAATTTCTGTTGTGTTAAGCCAACTTTTTGGTAGTATTTTGTTATGGCAATCTAAAGAAATGAATACAGGGAGTTTGAAGATGAAGAATAAATTTAAATTCTTTAGAAAAATAGATATCAATCTGTAGGCATTAGGAAAAAAGCCTAAACATATGAATATCCAGTTGGTTACCAGACTACAATCTCATCAACAAAATTAAAATTAAAAGAAAATTTCACTAGATTAAGAGAATATTTGATATTATTTCTTTAGAATTGTGTGTGGCAGTGACAATGGTGAGAAATATATTTTACGTTTAATTTTAAGTTTCTCAAAATGTTAATTCTACCACACATTTTGTACTCTGATTTGTCCATTCCATTCCATTCCATTCCATTCTATTCTATTCTTTTTTTTTGATGTCATAAAAGAGGGCTGACGATGACCAACCAAATTGATTTCATGAATCAATCATGGAAAGTAATTTATATTGAAAACACTACTCCTGAACTCCCTCATTTTCTTACATTGTTACCATAAAGTCAAAAGTAGTCTTAACTTAACTGGGAATAAACATGGTTGCATTCTCTTAAATTATGTTTTGTTCTTGTCTGTTGTTCTTAACATTATAAACAGTCTTTTAATAGAAAAAATATTGAGAAATACTTATCAATACGGTACATAAGGCACAGTGCCTTCTATGAATAATTTGACATATGTTCGTCTATTACTTTCGTGTTCATTATGTACAGAGAACAGGAAGATTTTCAATCTGTTCAAGTATTTATGAATAAATCTTATCATCTTGATAAACCTTTCAAATATAGTAAAATAGAGGAACAAATAGTCATGTTTGATGTCATGCATTTGTGGCAGATTCAGGTGTTGTTTATAAGAGAGAGGGGGCATGAGAAAAACACTGAAATTAGAATTTGCATTGACTTCAAGAGAACAGTGCCTGGCAGTGGCAGGACATTGGTAGTAATCTACTTATGAGCTATGGATGTTACCATGGACACCAGTGCAGTACAGAAAATCATGAGTGGGAGAAAAGGAAAATAATGAGAATCAAGAATAGTTTCTTTTCATAAAGTATGGATTTCTGAAAGATAATTATTTAATTGTAATTTTCTTACTGAGATTTTCCTTTGTTTCTGACTCTGATCTTTTAAAATGTCAAAGTCCCTCCTAGTAGAAGCAGAAAAGAAAGATCTTGATATAACTATTATTGACAGCTATTTCCATTCTATCCTATTTTACTTTTGTCAATTTGTAAAAACCTATAATAGTCCCCAAAATTATTAAAAGACAAATGGGCTGTCCTCTAGAATAAACAATCTTATAAACAGTTCGCCCCTTCAGTGTTATGTAATGTTTGTTATGGTACAAATACAAATACTGTAATTTTGGTTTTGAAGAAATGATTTCAACTGGTCATTCATCTCTATTTTCAAATATTTAATTTACACATTTATATTTTCATTTACTTCATAGATTAATAATGATATGAAATGATAATGAAATTCTGAAATAAATGCATATAGTGTATGCATAATCTCAGAGTAGTCACAAATTTGCTATATTCAGAGACACTGATGGGGAAATTAATATTTTGGGGGCATGTTGTATGTATACAACAGAAGATAAGGCCATAGAGCAGTGCCCCACAAAGAACTGGAATATCGTAGAACAATCTTACCATTTGTAGTGACATGGATGGACCTAGAGTTTATTATGCTAAGTGAAATAAGTCAGACTGAGAAAGACAAATACCATATGATCTCACTTATATGTGGAATCAAAAGAACCAAATAAAATGAGCAAACAAAACAGATAGACTTGTAGATACAGAGAAAAAAACTGATGATTGCTAGATGGGAGATGAGTTGGGGATGGCGGGGAAGGTGCAAAATTAGAAAGTACAAATTGGTAGTCACAAAATCGTCCCAGGGATGTGAAATATAGTACGGGGAATATAATCAATCATTCTGTAAAGATTATGCAGGGTGTCAGATGGGTACTGGATTTATCGGGAGGATCACTTCATAGATCATATAAACGCCTAACCACTGCTCTGTACACCTGAAACTAATATAAAATAATATTGAATGTCAAATATATATATATATATATATATATATATATATATATATATATATATATATATATATATAATCACGGAATGTAAAGTGCACCATAAGGAATATAGTCAATTGTACTTTAATAGCTGTATGATGTCGGGGGGCGTAGTAGACTTGGTGAAGGGTGTAAATGTCTAACATTATGTTGTTTTGCACACCTGAAAATAATTTTTAAATTCCATAAAAAACTGAAAACAGCATTATTGAACTATAACTAAAATATAATGAACTACAAATATGTAAAGTGCACAATATGATGTTTCAACATATATATTACAAGAGTACATCCATGAAACCATCAGCACAATCAACATAGTGAATGTATCTATTACCCACAAAAGTTTCCTCATGCCCTTTTATAATTCCTGCCACTCAACCTCTTTCTACTCCCCCATCTCAAAGCAACCACAGATCAGCTTTGGGTCACCAGATTAGTATACATTTTTTAGAAAATTATATAAATGATATCATACAGTATGTGCTTTTTGGTCTGATTTTTTTTTCAATCAACATATCTATTGTGAGATTTATCTAGGCTGCTCCATAAGTCAACAGTTCATTTTCTTATTGCTGAGTAATATTACATTATAAAGATATAATACCATAATTTATTTATCTGTTCATCTGTTGATAGATGTTTGGATGGTTTCCAGTTTGGGGCTATATAGGTCTATGGATATTTGTGTATATGTCTTTGTAGAGATCTATATTTCCTTTTCTATTGGATTGGAATATGTTTATCACATGGGAAGTGCATGTTTACATTTTTAAGTAACTGTCAAACTCTTTAAAGTAGTTGTACAATTTTACACCCCCACCAACAGTATATGAGAATTCTAGCCCCCTCAAACAAAAGTCAACACCTGGTATAGTCAGTCATTTTAATTTTTAGCGATTCTGATAGAGGGATAGTAGTATCTCATTGTAACTTTTTTCTTTTTTAAAATTTTTAATTAAATTTATTGGGGTGACACTGGTTAGTAAAATTATATACGTTTCAAGTGTACATTTTTATAATACATCACCTATATATTGCATTGTATGTTCAACACCCAGAGTCAGTTCTGCTTCCATCTCCATATATTTGACTCCCTTCTTCTACCATGCCCCCTCTTACCCTCTGGTAACCATTAAACTATAGTCTGTACCTACGAGTTTCTGTTTCTTTGTTTGTTTGCCTTGTTCACTTGTTGCTTCCAGTTTTACACCCCACATAAGAGTGAAGTATATAGTTCTCAACATTTTCTGTCTGATTTACTTTGCTTAGCATGATAATCTCAAAATTCATCCATGTTGTCACAAATGGCAGTATTTCATCTTTTCTTATGGATGAATAATAATATTCCACTGTATATATGTACCACATCTTCTTTATCCAATCATCTATGGAAGGACAATTTAGTTGTTTTCACGTCTTGGCCACCGAGAATAATGCTGCAATGAAAATAGGGGTACATATATTTGTACGGATAAATGTTTTCAGATTTTTTGGGTAGATACCTAGAAGAGGGATTGCTGGGTCATATGGTAATTCTATCCTTAATTTCTTGAGGAACCTCCATATAGTTTTCTATAATAGCTGTACTAATTTATATTCCCACCAACAATGCATGAGGATTCCTTTTTCTTCACATCTGCTCACACACTTGTAATTACTTGTCTTGTTGACAATAACCATTCTAACAGGTGCGAGGTGGTATCTCATCGTGGTTTTGGTTTGCATTTCCCTAACAGCTATTGAAGATGTGCGTTTTTTCACACATCTGTTCGCCATTTGTATGTCTTCTTGGGAGAAGGTCGTCTGATGATTTTTTAAACTGGATTGTTTATTTTTGTTGTTGTTGAGTTACTTGAGTTCTTTATATATTTTGAATATTAGCCCTTTATCGAAGGTGTTGTTTTCCAAATATCTTCTCTCATACAGTTGGTTGCCTCTTTGTTTTGTTGATGCTTTCTTTTGCTGTGCAGAATCTCTTTGGTTTGCTACAGTCCTATTCATTTATTTTTGCTTTTACCTCCCTTGCCTTTGGGGTCACATTCCTAAAGTCCTCTCTGAACCCAAAGTCTTTAAGTTTAATACCTATGTTTTCTTCTATGCAGGTTATTGTTGCAGGTCTTATGCTTAGGTCTTTGATCCATTTTGAGTTCATTTTGGTACATGGTGACAGACAGAAGTTTAGTTTCATTGTTTTGCATGTGGCTTTCCCATTTTCCCAGTACCATTTATTAAAGAAGTTTTCTTTTCTCCGTTGTATGTTTTTGGCTCCTTTGTCAAAAATTATCCTCCCATATATGGATTTATTTCTGGCCTGTCAATCCTAATTCATTGGTCGGTGTGTCTATTTTTCTGCCAATGCCAAGCTCTTTTGATTAGTGTCCATTTGTAATGTAAATTTAATTCAGGGAGTGTGATACCTCCAGCTTTGTTCTTTTTCTTAGGATTGTTTTGGCTATTCGGTGTCTTTTGTGATTCCATACAAATCTGATGATTTTTGTTCTATTTCTTTAAAAAAAATGCCATTGGGATTTTGATGGGGATTGCATTAAATCTGTATATTGCTTTAGGTAATATGGCCATTTTATATGTTGATTCTTCCGATCCATGAACACAGAATGTCTTTCCATTTCTTTGTCTCTTCTTCAATTTCTTTTAAAATGTCTTATAGTTTTCAGTGTACAGGATGTGTACAGGGTTCACATCCTTGGTTAAGTTTATTCCTAGATATTTTATTCTTTTTGTTGCCATTGCAAAAGTTGTTGTTGTTTTTTTTTTTTCATTTTTTAATCTGAAATTTCATTGTTAGTATACAGGAATGCAATGGATTTTTGTACGTTGATTGTGTAGCCTGCAATTTTACTGTATTCTTTTATTGTTTCTAATAGCTTTTTGGTGGAGTCTTCAGGGTTTTCTATGTAAAGAATCATGTCATCTGCAAAAAGTGACAGTTTATCTTCTTCATTCCCAATTTGATTGCCTTTTATTTCTTTCTCTTGCCTGATTGCTCTGGCTAGGACTTTCAATACTATGTTGAATAATGGTGGTGATAGGGAGCCCCCCTGTCGTGTTCCTGAATGTAGAGCAAAAGGCTTCAGTTTTTCAACATTAATTATGATATTAGCTGAGGGTTTGTCATATATGGCCTTTATTATGTTGAGGTATTTTCTTTATACCCATTCTATTAAGTGTTTTAATCATAAACGGATGTTGTATCTTGTCAAATGCTTTTTCTTCACCTATTAATATAATCATGCTTTTTATTCTTTATTTTGTTTATGTGGTATATCACATTGGTTGATTTGCATATGTTGAACTATCCTTGTGCCCCTGAAATGAACCCCACTTGATAGTGATGTATAATCTTTTTAATGTTTTGTTGTATTAAATTTGTTAGTTTTTGTTTATGATTGTTGTGTCTGTATTTATTAGAGATATTGGTCTGTACTTTTTTTGTTATTTTTGTTTTTTTGTTTTGGTATTGTTTTCACCAGGTTTTGGTATCAGAGTAATGTTGGCCTCATAAAATAAGTTAGGAAGTATTGCCTCTTCAATTTTTGGAAGAGTTTGAGGAGGACAGATATTATCATCTTTGAACATATGGTAGAATTCACTAGTGAAGCCGTCTTGTCCTGGAGTTTTGCTTTTGGAGAGGTTTTGGATGATTGTTTCAATTTCCTTACTGTTGATTGATCTATTTAGACTTTCTAGTTCTTTGTGATTCAGTCTAGAAAGGGTATATATTTTTAAGAACTTGTCCAATTCTTCTAGGTTATTAAATTTGGTGGCATATAGTCCTTCATGCTATTCTTGTATGATCCTTTGTATTTCTGTGGTATTCATAGTAACTTCTTCTCTTTCACTTGAGTTTATCTGTGTCTTTTCTCTTTTTTCCTTAGTGAGTCTAGCCAGCAGCTTCTCAATTTTATTAATCTTTTCAAAGAACAAGCTCTTTGTTGCATTAATTCTTTCTATTGTCTTTTTGTCCTGTATTTCATTTAGTTTATTTCCTTCCTTTATTGACTTTGGGTTTCATTTGTTCTTCTTTTTCTAGTTCTTCAACGTGTAATGTTAGGTTATTTATTTGGGATTTTTCTTGTTTCTTGTAATAGGCTTGTAATTCACTCAGCTTCTGTATATCTGGAGAGGTCTTTATTCCTCCTTCATATCTAAAGAATAACTTTGCAGGATTTATTATTCTTGGCTTCTAATTTCTCTCTTTCAATTGTTTGAATATTTGATTGCACTCCATCCTGGCTTGTAGAGTTTCTGCTGAAAAATCTGATGATAATATAATGGGTTTTCCTTTGTAGGTTACCATCTTCCTTTCCCTGGCTGCCTTGAGAATTATTTCTTTGTCAACTTTTGACAGCTTCAATATAAAGTGCCTTGGAGAAGGACTGTTAGGATTGAGGTAATTAGGTGTTCTGTTTGCTTCCTAGATTCGAGGATCCTGTTCTTTTCATAGGTTTGGGAAGTTATTGTTATGTCTTTAAATAGACTCCTTTTGCTCCCCCCCGCCTCTTCTGGTATACCCATTATACTTATATTACTCCTTCTGATGAAGGCAGATAGTTCTTGTAGAGTTCTTTCATTTCTTTTCACTCTCAAGTCTCTCTCTCCTTCCATCTACATCATTCCAGATTTCCATCTTCAATATCACTAATTCTTTCCTCCATCTGGTCAGCTCTATTTTCTTGGCTTGCTATTTTAGTCTTCATCTTTCTTATTGAGTTTTTCAGCTCCAGAATTTCTATTTGGTTCTCTTTTTTAAGTTTTGGTATCTTTAGTAAATCAATATTTTGTCCTTTGATTTGTATTTCTGAGTTCATTTAACTGCGTATCTGAGTTTCCTTGCATCTCATTGAGTCTTTTCAGAATAGCAATCTTTAATTCTGTGTCATTTAAGTCACATAGTTCCATGTCTTTAAGTTTATTTTCTGGACATTTTTCTTTTTTTCTGAGCTGCCTTGCTACCTTGGTTATTCATAGTTATTAATGGATCATTTTTCTTCTTGGATATTTATGGGAGTGAATTCTGCAGCAGGTTGACATTAAGAGGCTTTCTTTTGCTTTCCTGTAGGTAACACTGGAGTGTTTTATTTTCCTTTTGCCCTGTTCCAGATTTGCATGTTGAGGGAAATTTCCTCAGGAGGCAGGTGTCTCCTCTGGGATCAGGTCACCTTTGTCTCAGGGAACAACCCCCATCGGAGGATGTGGTGCGTGATGGGGCTCTGAGCCCCTTAAATTCCAGTGATGTACCTGCAACCAGATGCAAAATTTTGTGCCTTGGCAACCCTGGGTGCCCCCAATGGAATCAGTCAGAAAGACTGGGGTGGGTTGGGCTGGGAGGGGTGGCTGGTGTGTTTGTGGCTTTGTTCTCCTCTGAGTAGTAGATCAAACTGCCTCACCCCTATAGCTCATCCCTGGTCACCGGAATTCATAGCTGTGAGACACAGCCACTCAGGAACTGTGTCTCCAGTTCTCAGGGCTATAGATATTCTGCTGTTTAATCTGGCACTACTATGATTTTTTCTGGGTCCTGCTGCTAACACTAGGAGGGTGTGGGGAGGCAAGCTCTGGGACAGTGGGAAGAGGCAGCCAGGCTCTGTGGCTTTGTTTTCTGCCTGGCAGTATGGGCTGTTAAACCACAGTTGTAGCACTTCTGTATTCAGTATTTGCCCCAAGGTCTCTGCCCTGATCATTGGGTTCAGCCATATTATATGCTGATCCCTCAGGCAGAGCTTCTGGGTCACAGAGAGTATACTTGTAGTCTCAATCCTCTCTCCTGGGACTGCAGTGAGCTCCAGGCTGTGTTCTGGGGCCCATGTCTTTGCATTTCTCCCTTCTCTCATTCCAGGTTTGCCCTGATTGACCCACTGTGGGAACAGAGTCCTAGAAAGCAGTTTCCAGGCTCTCGGCCTCACGTGGAGAGGTGCTGGCTCAGGTAGTGAATGACCATCAACTGTTATTGGTTGGCTGTCAGCTGTAACCAGTTAGCCAATTGGCTACTGATGTAACTGCTGGGATTGTGTTGATTGGTTGGTTGGTTGGCAGACAGAGAAAAGTGAATGGCGGACTGGGGATCTGTGGATCCTACTGTGTGTGTCTTGCCTGGCCGCCAGCGAGAATATAGTGGTATGACTCCCCTAACTATGGCTCTGTGGGTGTTCCTTTTTGGCCTCACCATGTCTTATGTTCTTTTGTGGGGAGTGGGACCAGAGACCCTGCATGACACCCACCTTCAGATATTTTGATGGACAGATCTCTCAGACATGTTTGTGTGTTGTGTAGGGAATCCTTTGTTAAATATCTGTTCAGCTTGTTGTAACTTCAAGGGGAGATTATCAAGGAGCACCTCTCATGCCACCATGTTTCTGACATCTGAGAACATTATTGAAATAGGAAACGTTAAGAAAATTGTTTTATATATAGGTAAGCAGAGGGTTTGTATAACAGATTCCTGAATTAGACCTTTAAAAGTATTAAACGTATGATTCTAAATGCATTTTGAGCTCTCTTTAAGAGGTAGGCACTCTTCTAGTTCTTGGACACAAAAGAACTAGGTCCCTCACCTTACAGAGATAACAGTATAATAGGGGCAGCGTGATTAAAAGTTAGGGTGAGAAGTACAACCACAGGACAGAACACATGAAGGGAACTTGATCAATGTTGAGACTTCTATGTAGACTTTCTGGAGGATATCGTATTTATGACAAGAAGGTTGGGTAGAGTTTAGGTAAAGAAAAGAGTATAAGAGTAGGGAAGAACATTTCAAGCAAGAAAATCGTGTATGAAATTACAGGAAGTGGGGAAGAACATGGCATGTACTAAGAACACAATCCTTACCAACTGAAAGGTTACATTTCAGAAATGCACTGTGATGGCAAACCGTGGTTGGCATAAGCAAGATCTCACTAAAAGTCCTTAATGAAGTAAAATAATTGAAGAGATTATATGTATGCTTTACAATATATCTTTATCCTAAACCAAGCAGTGAATTGGAGTTAACTCCCTACTCTAGTGTCATTTAAACATTCTGTTTATCTGGAAATATTCTTGAACTGTTATATTTCTTTATATCCTAATTGTTAAAATTTGAGCTAGTTCTGCTGTACTTTCTCTTTCATTTCATTTTTGCAATTATTGGCAGATACTCATTGGTATTTTTTTATTTGTATGTTATTACAGAATTTAATGTCTGCCTTCTATGTCTGGTCTTTTAATCCGGTAATAAGAGAGAATATTTTCTGAACTCTTCCTTTGATAATTCTATATGATCTTAAAAGTGGGGGCAACAATGTTTTTATGTTGTTTTTCTTTTTAAAAAAATCAACATAACTTTATAAATCATGAAATCAAATAATACATTTTTTGAAATTAAAGTTTATTGGGGTGACAATTGTTAGTGAAGTTACATAGATTTCAGGTGTACAATTCTGTATTGCATCATCTATAAATCATCTATAAATCCCATTGTGTGTTCACCACCCAGAGTCAGTTCTCCTTCCATCACCATATATTTGATCCCCCTTACCCTCTGGTAACCACCAAACTATTATCTGTGTCTATGAGTTTTTGTTTCTCATTTGTTTGTCTTGTTCTTTTGTTGTTTTTAATTTATATACCACATATCAGTGAAATCATATAGTTCTCTGCTTTTTCTGTCTGACTTATTTTGCTTAGCATTATAATCTCAACATCCATCCATGTTGTCACAAATGGTACTATTTCATCTTTTCTTACCACCAAATAGTATTCCATTTTAAAAAATATTTGTTGTATGCAAGTACATAAAATCATACCAAAATCAAGAGAGGACTGTCGTACAGTATGTTTAGAGTACATACTAAAGTGATTTTCAAGACATGAAGATAAATAAAATGGGAAGAGTTCTCTAAAACCTTTCCATGTTCAATTAAAGAGTGTGGGATTTATACTGAAAGGGATGTTTAATAGATAAAAAGATTCAAATAGGTTAATGTCATTAAACTTTATCTCACGACTTTGGGTTTTGTGGACTTGAAGAGAATGAGACTGAACACAGGAAAACCAGTGGGTTTTGAGATAATGATAGACTGGAAAAACAGTCAGGAAATGTTGATGGCCTCAACTTGGGACATGCCAGTGAAGACCTAAGTAAGTGGATACATTTGAGATATTTGTAAATAGGGCTATCAACAAAACTAGGTGATTGAATGTGGAGAGTAAAATGGAAACGAGAGTAAATGTTGATGCTCAATTTGCTCACTTGAACAATTAGGTGTATTAACAAGTCATATATTGAGGATAGAATCACAAGAAAAGAACATAACCGTCGAATACCTATTATGGTCCTGGAGCTGTGTTGTGTTTGCTTTTCACATGTTATCTTAATCAATATTCCCAATAACTCATATAAGGAAACTGAACTTCACAGAGTTTATTTAAATAATATGTCCAATGTGACAGCTGGTAAATTGGGAAAGTAGGACTCAAACACAAAAACCCAGACTAGTTTTTACTAGATTTATGTATTTTGAGTTTGAGGTCTCAGCACAATTTCAAAATGGAGACGTCAAAATAGGAAATGGACTATTCTGAATTTTGAGCTTAGGAGGAAGGCTAATAAGTTGTAAATGTGAAGCCATCAGAATGTATGCCTCTGTCCATGGAGGGTGAGAAGACACTGAGTTCAAGACATAAAGCTGAGGCATACACATAGGAGAGAAAGGAGAATTTACAGAGAAGACAGAGAGAAAGCGTTACCATAAAAAGGAATTAAAGAAATTGAAGTGCGTCATAGAAACCAGGAAAATAGAAATTTTTAAAAAGGAAGTCTTCATCAATATCAAATGACTATAGTGAACACTGATGTATGATATATAGGTAAGCTGTCAAGAGAGTAGATCCTATGAGTTCTCATCATAAGGAGAAATTTTTTTAAAGTATCTATATAAGATGATGGATATTAAATATACATGTTGAGGTAATCATTTCACAATATATGTAAATTAAACCATCATGCTGTATACCTTGAACTCATGCAGTAATGTATGTCAATTATTTATCAATAAAATTGGAAACAAAATCAAGTTAAATGACCCAGAGCTGGCCAGTCAATATAGCAATATAAAGATTGTTGATAATGTTAAAGATAGTCATTTAGTAGAATGTTGAGAGTGGAAACCAATTTAAATTGGTTTTCTTTGATGAAAGAAAGGGAAATAAAATATTGGAGAGTGATTGATCAAGAGGTTTGACAGTTAAAGGGAGGAGAAATAAAGGGGGGATGTTGGTTCTAGAAAGGCCATTTGTAATTATTAGAGATATGTAAATATTTAAGTGTCACTAAGGAACCACACAGCCAGGCTTACCATGGAGAGAATACAAAAGGTGAGGCTTTGATTCACAATATTTACTATTTCACAGTTACTAGGTAGTGGTCTCTTCTCGTTTACCAAAACAAACCATTAGGGAGATGCAATATGTATATGCTGATAAGTGACATTTTGAGATGACATGAATATCTCCTATTTTCCTGAGTGGCATTATTACTAAAGTTAAAAGACTAAACTATGAGCTATCATAAACAGAAACTATAAGTAAGGTTCCCTGTGGATATGAGCTTATAGACTATGAGGATCTTGTAATGATTATAAGTGATATGTTTGGTCATGGCCGATCGTTATCCATCATCACATGAATATGGAAAGAAATGGGCAGGGGTATGAGACAAGGATTGGGCTGAGTGTTTTTCTTCCTTTCTCTGGTAGTATCCATTGGCAATTCACAGAATCATGAAATGAGCTGAAATGCACTGGGACTCATTCCAAGTCACAATATTTCTATTATTGAAAAAGTCAACTAAGGGCATCACAAGTATAGAATCATATCAATTGGTGGATAATCTATAGCAAATTTACTTTTATGATGGTCCAAATACTTAATATTTTGAATTTATTCACAATCCGTTATCTCATATTCTTCTAATACCCCATAAACTAGAAGTAAGCTTTAAGTTTATTTTAAAATCATACTTATTGTTTTTTTCTCTGGTTTAAAATGTAATGTTTATTATATATATATACATATATATATAATATATATATTATATATATTATATATATATTATATATATTATATATATAATATATATATATAATATATATGGTAGATAACTATTCAAATAGAAAATTAAAATGTCATTCATTTTTTCCATATATATATATATATATATATATATATATATATATCCTATTTCCACTATGGTTTTATTTCCCTTTACACTTCATTTTGTATATAAAATTTCTTAGGTAATTCTTTTATAAAATGTATTGAAATACTCTATTTTAAAAGCAATATTATCTATCTATCTTTCTATGTAATAACACTATTTAAAAACAAATTTAAAAGCAGTATAATACATAATAATATAAGTATATAACAATAAAATATTCAATAACACAAATAATACAATTTATTTAACCATTTTTGGACTGTCAATGGTATTATAAAAATTCAGTGATCAAGATCTTTGTACTCAATTTCTTGTTTTGTTTTTCTCACTTAGGATAGATCCATAGAATGAGATTATTAAATAGTAGGCTGTATATGATAGAGTTAGTTTTATCAAGGTGTAACCATTTAAATTCCTGTGACCAATATATGAGATTGCTAATGTTAAAGGACTTACTTTTATACCTTTGAGATTTGCCTCCATGTTTTGGGTAGAAATTATATCTTTGGCCTCTTGTAATCTACAATTCATTGTTTCCTTGGGGATATTTTTCCCATGCCTCTTACAAACACTCTGGTCTTAAGTGGGTTAGTGGTAATTTTTTTTTTTTTTTTTTTTAGTTTCAGGTGTACAAAACAATGTGATGGGACATTTACACCCCTCACAAAGTGATAACCCCAACAAGTTACTACCCATCTGATAACGTACATAGCTATTACAGTACCATTGATTATATTTCCCTTATCGTACTTTGTATCCCATGACTAAAATCTATATCTATGTCTATATCTATATCTATATCTATATCTACCTATATCTATATTATCTATATCTATCTATATACATATACATAATAGTTGACATTCAATATTATTTTATGTTAGTTTCGGATGTACAGCACAGTGGTTAGGCATTTATATAATTTAAGAAGTGATCCCCCTGATAAGTTCAGTATCCATTTGACACCATACATAGTTTTTACAACATTATTGACTATATCCCCATACTGTATTTCACATTCCCATGAGTATTTTGTGACTACAAATTTGTACTTCCTAATTTCTTCACCTTTCTCACCCATTCCTCCAAACTCCCTCCCATCTAGCAATCATCAATCTGTTCCCTGTATCTATGAGCCTACTTCTGTTTTGTTTGTTCATTTATTTTGTTCTTTAGATACCACATACAAGTGAGATCATATGGTATTTGTCTTTCTCAGTCTGACTTATTTCACTTAGCATAATAACCTCTAGGTCCATCCATGTTGTTGCAAACTGTAAGATTTTAGTTTTTATTTTTTATGGCAGAGGTGTCAGTGGTATTCTTGAAAATATCTGTGAAGTGACAATTCTTCTAATTTACTTCATTACAGTAGAAAGAAAGCTGGAATTTTAAAATTACCTCCTTTAGGAATACAGGGTATAAAGTGGGTTTCTTAATTTATATGATAATGATTATGATAATGGAAATATAAAGAACAGAGAATAAACTTTAAAAGGTCCTGGAAAGAATAAATTATAGAATTGAATGACAGAATGGAAATAGAGGGTTTAATAAAATAACATGTTAAAGATTAAGTCTAAATTCAACACAATAGTTTGTGTTTCTTTGATGCCTTAAAGCTAGTCTGGAATCAGACAATTTATGGACCATAAAATAAAGATGAAGTCAAAACCATAGCAAGCATAAGGTCAAGAGCTCCATCAATTGCTTTCTTTTTCTGTCTGCCCAAGTGCCTTCTTCAACAACTCAGAGAAAATTTTATTGGCTTTGTAATTAACAAAGGTAAGAGACCCCACTCCAAACTACTAATTGCTGTGGAAATAAGTTTCCTCATATCTTCTTAAATTAAGAAACGTGGTCTTTAAATATAATTAGAAGTGTTTACATTTCCAGTAAAGGCAGACTAGTTATCTACTGACAAATACTCCCACTGACATCAACCATAATTGCTGGGGGGAAAAGTGTTAGCATCAAAAAGCTAACAAGGCAGCAAGTAGACAAGGGTAAAGATCCCAGAAAGAAGGGAAAACCCTACATTTCACAGAGCTTTTAATATGACCATTTGCCACATCACACATTGAGGTTAAACAGCTGAGCAATGAGTTCAAAGATTCAATCATTTGACAAACAAAAGTTGAAGTTTAGGGTCCACCAAGAAGGGAGTTTCTCATTAAAACCCTTGAACAGCTGGCTGTTCTCCAGAAATAGGAGTGAATTATAACTAAATTCAACTTTCACAAACCTAAAGCATACATAAATTTAACTCAATCTCTGATTGTATGTAGGTGATCTGCATCTACATAAATGCTTGTCAGGAGTTAAAGCAAATTCTATCAGCCAGAAACTAAGTTTATCTTTATAATTGTTCAGACACAATGTATAGCATTCAATCAAACATTACCAGATATATTAGGAAATCAGATGAAATGATAATGAAAAGAAAAAAAGGAGAGAGACCAAGAAATATATTCACAGGATGTCCAGTCCTTGTAGTTATCAGAAATAAATTGTAACATAGGTATCATAAGTGTGATTACTACATTCAGAAATTAGAAGACAGAGATTCTAGAAGAGGATGAGAAACCATAAAAATTAATCAAATGGAAGTTTTAGATCTCAGGATACAAAAGCTGAAGTTAAAAATTCAGCTGTTGTGTTCAGTAGCATATTAAATACAGTTGAAGAGAGAATAAGTAGAAAGAAAAGTAGGGTAAAATAATATAACCAGACAGAGATTGCAGAGCTATAAAAAGTAGATATACATATACAAATGTAAATGTATATATAATCTATATATACTTAATATGTATATATTAAGTATGTATGTATATTATATATGATATAATGTAAATATATATGTATATGTTAATATATGCCTATATACATGTATACATAATATACATATATTAAGTACATTATACTTTTAAGTATATTTTTAAGTATATTAGATTTCACAAAAGAGAGTACAGAATAAAATGGAACAGAAGTAGTTTTTGAACAGATAATTGGTGAGCCTTTTCCAAAACTGACAAGCGGCATCATTACATATTAAAATAATTAAAATATATCCCAAGCATGATAAAAATTAAGAAAATTACAACTAGGTACATAGCTACACTGTTGAAAACCAAAGACAAAGAAAAATCTTAAAAGCAATAAGAGATTATAAACATCTTGCCTTCAAAGGAGTAAAAATAAGTAACTGATTTTCCTCATATTTATGAGGTCAGAGAACAATTGAATTACATCTTCAAATGCTGAAAAAAAAACAAAAAACCCTGCAACTTCAATTTAACCCAGTAACATCATTGTTAAAAACAAAGGAAAAATGAAGATATTTTTCATATAAAGAAAATTTGAAAGAATGTGTTACCAGCAGACCCATTATAAGGAAATAATATAGGAATTTTTTTTAATGCAGAAGGAAAATGACTCCAGATTGAACTATGGAGATGTAAGAAGGAATAAAGAGGAATTGTTAGAGTAAATGCATACATAAGTAGAAACAAAAGATTATGTGTTGTCAAGGATGTGGAGAAATCAGAACTCTTGTATATTGTTGGCAGGAACATAAAGTGGTGCAGCCACTCTGGAAAACAGTATGAGGATTCCTGAAAAAAGTAAAATAGAACTACCATATAATACAGCAATTTCACCTCTGAGTATGTAACCAAAAGAAGTAAAATCAGAATCTTAAAGAGATATCTGCACCTTCATGTTCATTGCAACATTATTCACGATGACCATGATATGAAACGACCCAAATGACCATTGACAGATGAATAGATAAAAAATGGCTACATACATGAAATGGAATATTATACAGTCTTATAAAAGAAGGAAATTCTACCATTGCGACATGAATGAAGCTGGATGACATTATGCTAAGTGAAATAAGCCAGGCTCAGAAATTTGACCAATGTAAAATTCCACATATATGAGGTATCCAAAATAATCAACCATAAAAGCAGAGAATAGAATGATGGTTGCCAGGGGGTAGGGTGAGTTGGAAATAAGTAGTTGTTATTCAATGAGTAGCAAGATTCAGTTATGCAAAATGAATATGTTCTAAAGATCTATTGTAAACCATAATGCTCATAGTTAACAGGGCAGTATGGTACACTTAAAATTGTATTAAGAGGGTAAACCTCATGTTAAGTACTCTTAACAACCCCCCCACACACACACACACACAGAGGACACATGAAAACTTTTTGCGGTGATAGATATGTTTATTACCATGATTGTATTAATAATATGATGGGTGTATTGGTATATAAAACTCATTAAATTGTGCACTTTAAACATTGCATATTTTTGTATATAAGTTGTACTTCAATAAAGCTGTTAAAATTATCACCCCTCAGACTCTTCAAAATCCTACTTCAATCTCTCCTTCACAAATCTCCATTCAAATAAGATGTTACTACTGATGTGAAAAGTAAAAGAATAAAGCTCTTAGAAGATAACACAGGAGAATATCTTTGAAAACATGAAATAAATAAAGGTTTCTTCCGGGCACAAGAACTACTGACTATAAGAGAAATGGTTGATAAACTGTACTGATCTAAATTTAGGAATAATTAAAAGAGAACATTATGAAAGTAACAAGGCAAGACACTCAGTGGGATAAAATATTTGATACATGTAAAACCCACAAAAGACGTGTATCTTGAAAATATAAAAAATTGTAAAAATAAAACAGATAATTAGAAAATGGAAAACGACGTAAATAGTCCTTCACAAAAGAAGATGTCCAAAGAGCCAATAAACATGAAGAGTTCAGAAACTTCATGAGTCATCAGGAAATTGCTAATTTGAGCCAGAGCATCTAAGGTGGAAAAGACTGAGAACTCTGTATATCCTTGGGCAAAAGAAGCTAGCTGTAAAACAATATATTATCTTTATATAAACCTCTAAAACTTTGTGATGTTGAAAGTCAGGGTACATGTTACATTTGGAAAGGACATAGGGGGATTGGTTGGAAAACGACTCAAAGGAGACTTCTGGGATCCTAGTATTGTTCTATTTCTGGACCTGGAGGTGGTCTCATTCATAATTTCACTCTGTTAAAATTGATCAAATTGTATGTATATGATTTGGGATTTTTCTGTAGAATATATACTGGGGGTGCCAAAAAAATGTATACACATGACATGTATTCATCTTTTGTTATCAGTATATATTAAGTATTACAACTTTAATACTGTTTTTTCCTTTCTTGAAATGTATATGCAAATATATATATATATATATATATATATATATATATATATATATATATATATTTGGAGAACAAATAATTAGTAGCTATGTAAATACAAATTTATTCAGGCTGAAAAACAAAATTAAAAAAATATTTAAAAGGTATAAAATGTGTGACTAAACTGTTTCCTAACTAATATTAATAAAATGTAACAATGGGTACCATTGGCTATATTTGTTTTCATTTCCCTGTCCTCATAGATATGAGGACATTATTCCACTATAAAAGAAGTAATGTAACTTATTTTCCACTTCTTAATCTCCTGAAGATTCATAGTTAGTTATATTGCTATCATCACTATTATAATATATAGATTTGTAACATTTATATTCCATTCTTTAATCATAGTTACACAGTTGTTAGCCTTTGTTTCATATGAAAATGATTCAATTCTATTAATTCATCTTTTTATCACATCTTTGCCGATCAACTTTTGTTTTTATTGCCATTTATTCTCAACGAGAATTTTTTCACAAAGTAGATTCATAAAGGCTACAAGTTCTTAATTTAATTTTCAAACATTAAATAAAATTTGAAAATATGTGTCTCTTGATATGTGTAACTTGCTGGGTAAAACTGTCTTTCATTAGAATTTTAGATACTTAATTATTATGTCATCTTTGAATATTCCATGAAGAAGTATGAGCCAAACTAATCTTTGGTTCAGATGCCCATACAATTATCTCTTTATTCATAAAGTTCAGTAATTTTACTAACTTATCTACAGGTGTTCATTATTCTGTATCATTGTACCTTTCATTCTCTCTTCCTCTATATCAGGGGAGTTTTCCTCTATATATTTATCTTCTTTGTGTTCTATTTTGTTTAATAACACCCAGTGTTGATTATACTAGGCCATAGCTCAATTTTTTAATCTCAGTTTTTAAAACTTTTCTGTTCCATTCTGTTTTGCTTGAATATCTCAAGTCTATCCTTCAGATATCTGTTTCTGATGATATCTAATCTCCTTATTATGGCTTTTGAGCATGATTCATTTTTTTTTAAATTAAATTTATTGGGGTGACAATTGTTAGTAAAATTACATAGATTTCAGGTGTACAATTCTGTATTACATCATCTATAAATCCCATTGTGTGTTCATCACCCAGAGACAGTTCTCCTTCCATCTTCCATCACCATATATTCGATCCCCCTTACCCTCATCTCCCACCCCCTACCCCCCACCCCCCTTACCCTCTGGCAACCACTAAACGTCTGCGTCTATGAGTTTCTGTTTCTCATTTGTTTGTCTTGTTCTTTTGTTGTTTTTGGTTTATATACCACATATCAGTGAAATCACACGGTTCTCTGCTTTTTCTGTCTGACTTGTTTCGCTCAGCATTACTCTCTCAAGATCCATCCATGTTGTCACAAATGTTCCTATATCATCTTTTCTTACTGCCGAATAGTATTCCATTGTGTATATATACCACAACTTCTTTATCCATTCATCTATCGAAGGATATTTTGGTTGTTTCCATGTCTTGGCCACCGTAAACAAAGCTGCAATGAACATTGGAGCACACGTGTCTTTATCTCTAAATGTTTTCAGATTTTTGGGGTAGATACCCAGGAGAGGGATTGCTGGGTCATATGGCAATTCTATTCATAATTCTTTGAGGAACTCCACTATTCCTGCTTCTCACACAATGGGGGGATTCCCTGGGAGACGGGCTTCTCCTCTGTTAATAGTTCGTCTAGGTCACAGGGCGCAGTGTCCCGGTGGGTATGCAGAGAGCTTTTGATGTTCCAAAGCTCTTCCAGCTCCTGATTCAGAGCTCGTATGTTTCAGCAGTTCTGTTTACTCCTGCAGGGATCCACCCAGATAGGTGGGGCCAGGGGCGGGGTGAGTTGTGAGAGGTGGCCCAGAGCAATGGCAGCGACCACCACCACAGCAGGTCCTGCTTCCACAGCTCCCTCCCCTTTGCCGGAACCAGCTGGGCTGTGAATTTGTGTCTGCGGCCCACAGTTCTCAAAACAGCAGATTTTCTGTTGTTTTGATCTGACACTGCTACTGTTTCGCTTCTAGCACCGGGCAGGTGGGGGCACAGCGAGCTCCGGGAGGGGTGGGAGGGGGCGGCTAGTCTCAGTGCCTAAGGCTCCAGTCTCTGCTCGGCAGTGCGGGCTTAAACCACCGTTTTCAGCCTTTTTCCCTCAGTCTTTTCTCCGAGGTCTCTGCCGTGAGCGTTGGGTTCAGCCGTGTTATATGCTGCCCCCTCAGCCCTGTGGGCCACAAGCGGAGCCCTAGCAGTCCGAGTTCTTCCCTCACTCGCAGCTGCAGTAGTTTCGGGAAGCAGCGAGCTCGGAGCACTGAGCCAGGTCTGCGTCCTGCGCCCTCGCGGCTCCGTCTCCGCGAACTTCTCCCTTTCCTCCTCCCTCCACTCGCGCGAATCTCCCACCTGTAGGTGATTTCAGTCGGTAGTGGGCCTCTTCATCCTGCCTGTCTGCTGTGCAGGGAGTCCTTTGTGGAGTTTTTGTTGTTTGATTCGTTGTAAATTCCAGGGGAGTTTTACAGAGGCTCACCTCACGCCGCCATTTTTTTCCATGATTCATTTTTATAATGATTTAATTTTATCTTCATTTCTTTTATCAGAATTCTGTCACCTCATAAAAATTTATTGAGCAATACATTATATATCAAATGAGAGTTTAACATATAAAGGCACAATTTAAATAACAATAATGATTATGAAAACACCCAAATAGCGGCCATCACACTTAAGAAATAGAACCAAACCAACCTTTTCAGAACTTGGTGTACCTCTCCTCTCTTATGTCTCCAAATTAAACAATCTTGATAATAAAATTATGGACAATTTCTTGTCTTACAATTTAAAATTTGAATATCTTAAAATACACCAATATATTCATTTATTATTAGCACATTTTGGAGTTTTATTTAAATGCTAAGCATGATACTTGTAATACATGAAATTATAATGCTGTTGGGATGGAAAGCAAATACTGAATTTAGAAATATTTTATACTAAAAGACAGAAAGTGTCGAAAGATGCAATGAAGAAGTTAAGCTAATCAAAGAAGTAGTGACAGCTTCAGTTTAAAAATAGTGAAAGAATTCATAATAACTTATAAATACCAAAAGATGTTACTTCAAAATCAAGTTATTCTATAATAAAATATAATAAAGAGATCAAACAAAATCCTATAGGTATTAAAGCAATTTCAGAAGTACTTGTTACATTTTAGAGGCTTAGTCTTGTTTTCTGTATAATTGTTAAAATTATTTTTTAAAAGGAATGTGAACAAAATAAAAATCCAGTACTCATTTTTACTGTGGTGGTAACTGTCATGACTCATTATGACATTTGCTGAAATGAGCTAATTAAGTATTTCAACAACTTTATCTCCCTATGTCTTAAGATGCTTTTGCCTTTGCATTCAAAATTTATTTAGGCATTTCAAATGACTCTTTTAGGGAAAGATGTATAGATAACATGCACATGTATTGCAGAATGCTAAATATTTTATATAATTTTAAAACCAATTGTAAGATGAACAAATTGATGTACTTAATCCATTCTCTAATCATCCCCTCTGCTTCAAACACAAAGTAGTAATCAATAATATATTGAAAGTTCAAACCAAAAGGATTTATTGGAATGGAAACATTAAAGAATGAGTGAAGTTAAAGCCCTGTGTCTTCTAAAAGGTGGCAATGGTAGCCAGGTATAAGTTCTAGACTGGACAGAGTTTAAAACGGGGTTAGTCAACTAGAAAACAGTATTGGAGAAGTCACTCAGAATGTATCACAGAGAAATCACTGTAAAACAAAAGAAACAAAAATAAAAGAAACGTATGAACACATATTGAGGCTCCCACATTCATGAAAAAGGAGTTCAATAAAAGCAGAATGGAAGAAATTGAGAGCAATGAAATTTGAGCTAATTGCTGAAACCTTCCAGATCAAAAGTATAGGCCAAGTACTCAGCAGAATAAATTAAAATAGATGAATGCATAGACATTTAGTGGTGAAGTTGTAGGACTTTGACTGTAAACATTAAATACTTTTATTTTTAAATAAGGATTTAAAGCTAATAGCCTATACAGTAATGACAAGGTCAGTAAGGTGTCCTAATTTAGTAATTAAAGAGTTTCATCATTTCAAGTTTGGGAAATGGGGAAAAGAATACTGAATAAGTTTAGATATTTTAAAGAAATAATATGAGGTAAAAGTGTTCGATGTTATTTATAACTTTTATACTAGAAGCAGGGTAGTGAAAATAGTATTTTTAAAAAGTTAATATAATAGAAGTCAGAAAGGGAAAATTAGATTCAAAGTAAAATTAAAGATGGTGAATTTTAAAAAAGATTAAAATAAGTCCAAATATTTAAAAAATTGTAATAACTATATGAGTTATGCAGATACTGAAAGACAAATTCTGTTTAACTCCTCACTGCCACCCTGTGATACTTAAAGGAGAAACATTGAAAGCAAAATCAGTCAGAA
This sequence comes from Rhinolophus sinicus, assembly GCF_036562045.2. NCBI lineage: Eukaryota > Metazoa > Chordata > Mammalia > Chiroptera > Rhinolophidae > Rhinolophus > Rhinolophus sinicus. Next base: position 46,571,442 of record NC_133758.1, read on the forward strand.
GGTTGACAAAAAAATGCAAAACATTAAAATTTAAAAAAGTGGGGCAGTGGGGGGACTTTCTTGTAATTAGGGCAAAGAATGTTTTCTTAATTATATTTTAAACCCCAAATTCCTAAATGAAAGAACGAACAAAGTCAACTAGATAAAAAAATGTAAATATATCTGCATATCAAACAACAATATAAGGTGAAAAGAAAAATGAAAATCTGAAAAAAATTAATTGCAAGTCACATCACAGAACAATGTTTAATATCATTAATACAGTAGATGCCATTGAATATTATTTATATATATATATATATATATATATATATATATATATATATTTTAGGGACACTCACACACCTGTACAGGCAGGCATCTGTAAAAATAATTTTGTAGTACTATTTATAATAGTAAAAATTTAAGTATTCAAAATGTTCAACAGGAGCTTCTGTACATTGTTATATTATGATACAGTGGCAAACTGCAGTGGTTAAATTAATTTGGTCTTCTAAATTATCCTACATATTTACATATTTTTGCACCTATAATCAATACATAATATTTGAACTGTATGTAAATTGAATCATCCTTTTTGACTTGTTTTTTATCCTAATCAATAGGGCTTTTACAGGTTTGCCTATATTGTTTCATGTAGCTTAAGTTTATTCATTTTTACTGCTCTTAAATGTTTTATTAGGAGACGTCATCAAAGTGGCAGCGTCAGGTGAGCCTCTGTAAATCTCTCCTGGAATTTACAACAAATGGAACAACTATAACTCCACAAAGGACTCCCTACACAGCAGACAGGCAAGACGAAGAGGCCCGCTACTGAATTCACCTAAAGGTGGGCGAATCGCACGAGTGAGGGAGGAGGGAATGGAGAAGCAAGGAGACAGATCTGAGCAGGTGCAGGACGCAGACCTAGCTCACTGCTCCCAGCTTGCTGTATCCCGGAACTACTGCAGCTGTGGGAGAGGGAAGAACTCGGACTGCTATGTCTCCATTTATGGCCCACAGGGCTGACGGGTCAGCATATAACATGGCTGAACCCAACGCTCCTGGCAGAGACCTCGGAGAAAAGACTGAGGGAAGAAGGCTGAAAACAGTGGTTTAAGCCCTCACTGCAGAGTAGAGAATGAAAGCCTTAGGCACTGAGACTAGCCACCCTCTCCCTACCCTCCCAGAGCTTGCCCCGCGCCCATCTGCCCAGTGCTAGAAGCGGAAGAGTAGCAGTGTCAGATCAAAACAACAGAATATTTGCTGTTCTGAGAACTGTGGACCTCAGACACAGATCGCAGCCCAACTAGTTCCGGCAAAGGGAAGGTAGCTGTGGAAGCAGGACCAGCTGTGCTGGTGGTCCCCGCCATTGCTCTGGGCCACCTCTCACAACTCACCCCACCCCTGGCCCCCCTATCTGGACAGATCCCTGCAGGAGTAAACAGAATTGCTGAAACATATGGGTTCTGAATATGGTGCAGGAAGAGCTTTAGAACTTCAAAAGTTCTCCGCATACCCACCGGGACACTGCGCCCTGTGACCTAGACGAACTATTAACAGAGGAGAAGCCCGTCTCCCAGGGAATCCCCCCATTGTGTGAGAAGTAGGAGTAGTGCAGAGAAAACAGCACTACCGTGTGGGAGAAGAAAAATAAATTGCAGTTGGAGAAATAATAAAACATTCTACCAACAAGTACTGGAAAACAAAAGAAAGACCTCTTCCTATCAACCTGTTGCAGAAGCCACTCCTGTAGATGTCCAGGAAAAGAAATAATAAATCAGTAATTGCCATGAATAACCAAGGCAACAAGACAGCTCAGAGAGAAAGTGAAAAGTCTCCAGAAAAGGAACTTAAAGATATGGAAATGTGTCACTTAAATGACAGAGAATTCAAGATTGCAGTTCTGAAAAAACTCAAGAGATGCAAGAAAACACAGAAAGGCAGTTTAATGAACTCAGAAACACAATCAAAGAACTACATGAGCATTTTACGAAAGAGATTGAAATTTTAAAAAAGAACCAAATAGAATTTCTGGAGATTAAGAACTCAATAGAAGAAATTAAGAATGAAATCACCAGCTTAGGTAGTAGAGTTCACCAGATGGAGGAAAGAATCAGTGACATCAAAGACAGAAACCTGGAAATTACATGGATGGAAGAAGAAAGAGACTTGAGACTTAAAAGAAATGAAAGAACTCTACAAGAACTTTCTGCCTCCATTAGGAAGAGCAATATAAGAATAATGGGCATACCAGAAGGAAAAGAAACAGAGAAGGAAACAGAGAATATATTCAAACAAAATGTCGATGAGAACTTCCCAAACTTGTAGACAGAACTGGATCCTCGAATCCAAGAAGTGAATATAACACCTAATTACCTCAATCCCAACAGGCCTTCTCCAAGGCACATTGTATTGAAGCTCTCTAAAATCAACGACAAAGAATCCTCAAGGCAGGCAGGAAAAAGAAGATGGTAACATACAAAGGAAAGCCCATTAGATTATCATCAGATTTTTCAGCAGAAACTCTATAAACCAGGAGGGAGTGGAACCACATATTCAAACTATTGAAAGAGAGAAATTACGAGCCAAAAATAATGTATCCAGCAAAGACATCCTTTAGCTATGAAGGACGGTTAAAGACCTTTCCAGACATACAGAAGCTGAGGGAATTTTCTAATACAGGACCTACACTACAAGAAATACTAAAGGAGGCTATTCAACCACCATCAACAGGGACAATTTGTGGCAACCAAAACATAAAAAGGGGGAGAGTAAGGCCTGAACCGGAATATGGGAATGGAGAAAGTAAGCATGCTGAAGAAATTGAAATACTCTAAATATCAAACTTTCTTTTATATAAACTTAAATGTAACCACTCAAAAAAATCCAAAGGTGAAATATATACTGTAATAAAAGAAGAAACAGAGGGAAACATCATAGAATACCACCACACAGAAATAATAGACAACAACAAAAAGGCAAAGAAACAATGGAGACATAGCCTTACCAGAGAACTAAAGATAGAATGGCAGGAAATCCTCACATATCAATAATCACCCTAAATGTAAATGGACTGAACTCACCAATAAAAAGGCACAGAGTAGCAGATTGGATCAAAAAACTAAACCCAACCATATGCTGTCTCCAAGAGACACAATTCAGCTACAAGGACAAGCATAGACTCAAAGTGAAAGGGTGGAAATTGACACTGCAAGCAAATGGTATCCAGAGAAAATCAGATGTAACTATACTGATATCAGATGAAACAGACTTCAGAGTCAAAAAGGTAACAAGAGACAAAGATGGTCATTTCATAATGGTAAAGGGGACTATACAACAAGAAGACATAACAGTCATCAATATTTATGCCCCAATCAGGCAGCACTGAAATATACCAAGCAACTACTAACAGAACAAAAGGGAGAAATTGACCAAAACACAATTATACTAGGGGACATAAATACATCATTCACAGCTATAGATAGATCATCCAAACAGAAAATAAATAACGAAATAGAAGTCCTAAATGACACATCAGATGAAATGGACATAATTGACATATATAGAGCACTTCGTCCTAAAACATCAGGCTATACATTTTTTTCTAGTGTACATGGAGCATTCTCAAGCATAGACCATATATTGGGACATAAAATCAGCCTCAGCAAATTTAAGAAGATTGAAATCATACCAAGCATATTCTCTTATCACAAGGCTTTGAAATTGGATATCAACTGCAAAAAGAAAGCAGGAAAAACACGAACACGTGGAGATTAAACAACATACTTTTAAAGAACGACCGGGTCAAAGAAGAAATTACAGGAGACATCAAAAGATACATAGAAACAAATGACAATGAAAATACATCCTACCAAAATTTTTGGTATGTAGCGAAAGCAGTTTTAAGATGGAGATTTAAATCATTACAGGCCTATCTCAAGAAACAAGAAAAATCTCAAATAAATAACCTCATGTTACACCTTAAAGAACTAGAGAAAGAGGAACAAATGAAACCCAAGGTCAGCAGAAGAAAGGAAATAACAAAAATCAGAGCAGAACTAAATGAAATAGAGAACAAAAAAAAAATAGAAAAAATTAATGTGACAAAGAGCTGGTTCTTTGAAAAGATTAACAAAATTGACAAACCCTTGTCTATACTCACTAAGATAAAAAGAGAGAAGACGCTAACAAAATCAGAAATGAAAAAGGGGAAGTTATCACGGACACCGCAGAAATACAAAGATGATCCAAGAATACTATGAAGGACTATATGCCACCAAATTCAATAACCTAGAAGAAATGGACAAGTTCTTAGAAATACATACCCTTCCTAGGCTGAACCATGAAGAACTGGAAAATCTAAACAGACCAATCACCAGTAACGAAATTGAATCAGTCATCTAAAACCTTCCCCAAAGCAAAAGTCCTGGACCAGATGTCTTCACTAGTGAATTCTACCAAACCTTCAAAGAAGATCTAATACCAATCCTGCTCAAACTCTTCCAAAAAATTGAAGAAGGGACAGTACTCTCTAACTCTTTTCATGAGGCCAACTTTATCCTGATACCAAAACCTGGTAAGGACAACACAAGAAAAGAAACCTACAGACCAATATCTCTGATGAATACAGATGCAAAAATCCTAAACAAAACTCTAGCAAATCAAATACAACAATGCATTAAAAAGATTATTCATCACAACCAAGCAGGGTTCATCCCAGGGGCACAAAGATGGTTCAACATCTGCAAATCCATCAATGTGCTACATCACATAAACAAAATAAAGGACAAAAATCATATGATTATATCAATTGATGCAGAAAAAGCATTTGACAAGATACAACATCCATGTATGATTAAAACACTTAATAAAATAGGTATAGAAGGAAAATACTTGTACTTAATAAAGGCTATGTATGACAAACCCTCAGCTAATCTCATAATTAATGGTGAAAAACTGAAGCCCTTTGCTCTATGTTCAGGAGCATGACAGGACTGTCCCCTATCACCTCTACTTTTCAACATAGTGTTGGAAGTCCTTGCCAGAGCAATCAGGCAAGAGAAAGAAATAAAAGGCATCCAAATTGGGAATGAGGAAGTTAAATTGTCATTCTTTGCAGATGACATGATGCTATATATAGAAAACCCTATAGACTCTACCAAAAAGCTATTAGAAACAATCAACGAATACAGTAAAGTTGCTGGCTACAAAATCAACGTACAAAAGTCCATTGCATTCCTATATACTAACAATGAAATCTCAGAAAAAGAAATACAGAAAACAATTCCTTTTGCAATTGCAGCAGAAAGAATAAAATACCTAGGAATAAACTTAACCAAGGATGTGAAAGACCTATATGCTGAAAACTGTAAGATATTTTTAAAAGAAATTGAAGAAGACACAAAGAAATGGAAAGACATTCCGTGCTCATGGATTGGAATAATCAACATAGTTAAAATGGCCATATTACCCAAAGCAATATACAGATTTAATGCAATCCCCATCAAAATCCCAATGGCATTTTTTAAAGAAATAGAAAAAAAATCATCAGATTTGTTTGGAACCACAAAAGACCCTGAATAGCCAAAGCAATCTTAAGAAAAAAGAACAATACTGGAGGTATCACACTCCCTGACTTTAGCTTGTACTACAGGGCAACAATAATCAAAACAGCATGGTATTGGCAGAAAAACAGACACATAGACCAATGGAATAGAATTGAGAACCCAGAAATAAAACCACATAAATATGGACAGATAATTTTTGACAAAGAAGCAAAAACATACAATGGAGAAAAGACAGCCTCTTCAATAAATGGTGCTGGGAGAATTGGATAGCCACGTGCAAAAGAATGAAACTGGACTGCTATCTGTCACCATGTACCAAAATTAATTCAAAATGGATCAAAGACTTAAGCATAAGACCTGACACAATAAACTGCATAGAAGAAAACATAGGTACTAAACTTATGGACCTTGGGTTCAAAGAGCATTTTATGAATTTGACTCCAAAGGCAAGGGAAGTAAAAGCTAAAATAAACGAATGGGACTATATGAAACTTAAAAGCTTCTGCACAGCAAAAGAAACCATCGACAAAATAAAGAGGCAACCAACTGAATGGGAGAAGATTTCTGCAAACAGTGCCTCCAATAGGGGGCTAATATCAAAAATATACAAGGAACTCATGCAACTCAACAACAGCAAAACAAACAACCCAATTGAAAAATGGGCAGACGACCTGAAGAGACATTTCTCCAAAGAGGACATACAAATGGCAAACAGACATATGAAAAAAATGTTCAACATCACTAATCATCAGAGAAATGCAAATAAAAACCACAATGAGATATCACCTCACCCCAGTCAGAATGACTATCATCAACAAGACAAATAAGAACAAGTGTTGGAGAGGCTGTGAAGAAAAAGGAACCCTTATACACTGTTGGTGGGAATGCAGACTGGTGCAGCCATTATGGAAGGCAGTGTGGAGGTTCCTCAAAAAATTACAAATTGAATTACTACATGATCCAGTCATCCCTCTCCTGGCTATCTACCCAAAAAATCTGAAAACTTGTATCTCTAAAGACACGTGTGCTCCAATGTTCATTGCAGCTTTGTTTACGGTGGCCAAGACATGGAAACAACCAAAATGTCCTTCGATAGATAAATGGATAAAGATGTTGTGGTATATATATACAATGGAATACTATTCGGCGGTAAGAAATGATGAAATAGGACCATTTGTGACAACATGGATGGATTTTGAGAGTATAATGCTAAGCGAAATAAGTCAGACAGAAAAAGCAGAGAACCATATGATTTCACTGATATGTGGTATTTAAACCAAAAACAACAAAAGAACAAGACAAACAAATGAGAAAAAAACACTCATAGACACAGACAATAGTTTAGGGGTTACCAGAGGGTAAGTGGGGAGGCGGGTGGGAGATGAGGGTAAGGGGGATCAAATATATGGTGATGGAAGGAGAAGTGACTCTGGGTGGTGAACACACAATGTGATTTATAGATGATGTAATACAGAATTGTACACCTGAAATCTATGTAATTTTACTAACAATTGTCACCCCAATAAACTTAAAAAAAAAAGTTTTATTAGAATTGGATCATGCCCGAGATGATCCAAGATATCAGAGTAGATAAACGCTGCATTTGCCTCACCCCATGGACACATCAAAATTATAACTAAATTATAGAAAAATCAACATGAAGAACCCTCTGAAGTCTAGCTGGACAAAAGTTTTATAACTATGGATATAAAGAAGGAGCCACGTTGAGACTGGTATGAGGGGTGGAGATGTGAAATGGGCCTGTTCTAAACCTCTTTGTAGTGGATGGAAATTGAGAGAGATATCTAAGCCTCAGAGGTTCCCCACAGAGGAGCAATGGACCCTGTCCTACACCAGCCTCCCCAGCCCGAGTACTGGTGCTGGGAAGAGGAGCCCCCCAACATTTGGCTGTGAAAAACAGTGTGGTTTCTGACCATCTTGGTGGGAGAAAAGGCTGTGATAAACTCAGAGATCCACATAAAGGGCCCACGCAGGGACTCACTCTTGGCTCCAGTGGAGGGATAGTGACATTGAGTATCAGAGACGTATAGGGAAACTGAGTTGTCTAACTTCAGGGTGAGGACTGGAGGGACAATTCCCATTTTACCTGTATGGGGCACTTCTCTCCAGCAGCCAGCAGGTGGGTGCCATCTTTCCTGTGTTGAGCCTACCCCCACAGGCCAAATCTGATTCTGATTGGCCTGGTGAGCTCTGCTGCTCTACCCTGCTGATTCACTGAGACCCTTCCTCACCGGACTTGCTTCTCTCCAGAGGCTTTATCAGTGGCTGAACCTTACAAGAGCTGGCAGGTAGTAGCAGGCCTCGGAGTGTCCTGGCTTTCTGTGAAGCTACCAGAGACCCAGTACTGGTGGCAGACATCTTCTGTCTGCACGATGGCCTTTCCCATGTGCCTCCAGGTATAGCACAGGCCGTGACCAAACATGGATTGTTTTGTAGCTCCTACCAGGTACTCCCTGACCTGTCAGAGGCAGTGGGTGACCTGGGTATGTACTAGAACCTCTCCCAAGAGGCCCAGAACAACACATTTGGAGTTTGGCTTCAGACCACAACAGAGCACCACCCAATTAGCCCTATAAAAAACACACACAAAAAAGGCAGTCTCAACAGGAACCAAAACCCTCTGGGGCAAATTCCCCTACATAGGGAAGCCCCCTGCACAGCAGCTCACAAGCTGTGGGCATGGCTACACCCTACAGCCAGTCAGCGTGAGGGTCAATTCCAACTACTGACATGCCATCAGCAATCAAAGTTCAACTAGAACAGAAGGGCGCACACAAGACACACAAGGGACATTCCTGGAGCACCCAACTCAGGTGACCAGGGAGACTGCGTAATGGGACCCCACAAGACCCCTACTGCATAAGGCCACCTGGCAAGACTGGGAGACACAGCAGCCCTATCTAATACATAGAAACAAACACAGCCATAAGGAGAAAACAAAAAAATACATCAAAAATGAAAGAACAGGAGAAAACTCCAGAAAAAGAACTAAACAAAATGGAGAAAAGCAAACCTACCAGATACAGAGCTCAAAATAATGGTTATAAGAATGCTCGAGGACCTTAGTAAGAACTTCAACAAAGAGATAGCAAGCATTAAAAAGGACATAGAGAGCATAAATTGCAACCAGTCAGAAATGAAGACTACAATAACTGAAATGACAAATGCACCAGCAGACTAGATGAAGCAGAGGATCAAATCAGCAATTTGGAAGGCAAGGTAGCAGAAAACACCCAATTTGAGCAGCAAAAAGCAAAAAGAATCCCCAAAACTGAGGATAGTTCAAGAGACCTCTGGAACAGCATCAAGTGTAACAATATTCACATCATAGGGGTGCCAGAAGTAGAAGAGACAGAGCAAGGGTTTGAAAACCTATTTGAAAATAATGACACAAAACTTCCCTAACTTGGCAAAGGAAATAGATAGACAAACCTAGGAAGCACAGAGTCCCAAATAAGATGAACCCAAACAGGCCAAAACCCAGACACATTATAATTAAAATGGCAAAGATTAAAGACAAAGAGAGAATCCTAAAAGCAGCAAGAGAAAGGCAACTAGCAAATTATAAAAGAACTCCCATATAATTGTCAGCTGATTTCTCAACAGAAAATTTGCACCAGACAAGATTGGCAGGAAATATTCAAAATGATGAAAAGCAAGGCTTTACAACCAAGACTACTCTACCTAGCAAGGCTATCATTTAAAATCTAAGGACAGATAAAGAGCTTCCTGGATGAGAAAAAGCTAAAGGAGTTCATGACCACCAAACCAGTATTATAAGAAATGTTAGAGGTACTTCTTTATGATGGATAAAAAATTTTAAATATGAACAATAAAATAGCAAAAACTACCTACCATGTTTCCCCAAAAATAAGACTGGGTCTTATATTAAGTTTTACTCTAAAAGACTCATTAGCACTTAAGTTCAGGGGATGCCATCCTGAAAAATCATGCTAGGGCTTATTTTCCAGTTAGGTCACCGTATCTATCAACAATTGCTTTTAATGTAAATGAATTAAATGCTCTAATCAAAAGATAGGGTGGCTGAATGGATAGGAACACAAAACCCTTACATGTGCTGCCTACAAGAGACTCACACCAGATTGAAAGACACACACAGACTGAAAGTAGAGGGATGGAAACAGATATTTCATTAAAATGGAAAAAAAAAACACACAAAAATCTGAGGTAGCAATACTTATACCAGACAAAATAGACTTTAAAATAAAGGCTATAACAAGAGACAAATAAGGACCCAGTAAACCCACTTCCTGGTATTTATACAAAGAAACCAAAAGGTTACTTTGAGGGAATGTGTGCATCCATATGTTCACTGCAGAATTGTTTACAATGGCTAAGATTTGGTATATATATACATATATATATGTGTGTATATATATATATATATATATATATACATATACACATATATATATATTTATGTGTGTATATATTTATATGTATATATATGTGTATATATGTGTATATATATATTTTTGACATTGAACTTGCAACGATGTTGTTAATGTTCTTTTGATATCAGAGGGATTATTCATTATGAATTTGTACCAACTACACAAACAGTTAACCAAGTTCACTATTTGGAAGTGCTGAAAAGCCTGCATGAAAAAGTTAGATGACCTAAATTTTTCGCTGACATTTCATGGCTCTTCCCTCACAACAATGAACTAGCTCACAAGGTACTGTCAGAGAGGGAGTTTTTAGCCAGTAAACAAACAACTGTATTGTATCTGATCTGGCCCCCAATGACTACTTTCTTTACCCAAAGATAAAAGAATTATTGAAAGGAAGACATTTTAATGACATTCAGGACATCAGGGTAATATGACCACAGCTCTGATGGCCATTCCAGGAAAATAGTTCCAAAATTGCTTTGAAGGGTGTTCTAGGTACTGGTGTCGGTGCATAGCTTCCCAAGGGGAGTACTTCAAAGGTGACTGTAGTGATATTCAGCAATGAGGTATGTAGCACTTTTTCTAAGATAAGTTCGTGAACTTAATTGTTCTACTATATGTGTGTGTGTGTGTGTGTGTGTGTGTGTATGTGTGTGTGTGTATATATATATATATATATATATATATATATATATAATATTGCTCAGTCAGGAAAGGGAATGGGATCTTGCTGTCTGCAGTGGCATGGATGGACCTGGAGGATACTGTGCTGAGTGAAGTATGTCAGACAGTGAAAAACAGGTGCAATGTGATTTTGCTTGTATGTAAAATCTAAAGAACAAAATAAACAAACAAAACAGAAACAGACTCATAGATACAGAGAGCATTTTGATGCTTGCAAGTGGGAGGGGGTTTGGCATGATGGGTGAAAGGGGGAACAGATTAAAAAGTACAAATTGCGTGTTACAAAGTAGTCATGGGGAACTAGTCAATAATACTGTAATAACTGAGTGGTGTTAGATTGGTACTAGATTTAATGGGGTGATAGATGAGGTGTTTCTGGGACAGAAAACAAGATGAAGGGATTAATAATTACACATTGGTAGCTACAAAACTATCATCGGGATGTAAAGCATAGGGAATACAGTCAATAATATGGTAATAATTACACATAGTACCAGGTAGTACTACTCAGGGGGAATCACTTCTTAAAATACATAATTGTCTACACATACGCTGTGCACCTGAAATTAATATAAAATAATATTGAATGTTAACTGTAACTGAAAAATTGAGAAGGGGGGACGTTAAGGGAAATAAGTGGTCCTAATTTCCAGTTATAAAACAAATTAGTCATGGGGGTGTAATGTACAGCATAGCTAATATTGTCAATAATATTGTGACAGCGTGGTATGGTGTCAGATGGTTGCTGGACTTACAGTGGTGATCACTTCTTTAGGTATATAATGGTGAATAACTATTGTATGTGCCTGAAACTAATACAATGTTGTATATAACTATATTTTAAATAAATTTTTCTGGTCCTTGGCCACAAACAATTTCTAAAGTGAACTGAAAATTTGGAGCATACTTTTAAAGATATTTTCCATGACCATCTCCTTTTGAATGAAAATAAAGCCAATTTTCACTATTACTGTGAGCTCTGGAAATTTGTGACAGCATTATTAACCAGATGTGTTTTCTAAAATATGAATGGGTTCACTCTAAGCAAGAAATTGCCTCATTCCCCATTCTTTGTTCCAATGTGCAATCTGAAATGGAAGATGAAAATTGCCCCAGCAATGCTAAGTCCCCAACTAAGCTCTTATCTCCTGACACTAACATCCACCTTCCAACTCAGACTACTGTCTTAATATTCCACACCTGAAAGTGGAGTACTTTCAGGTATATCACCAGTTCAAAAACATGGTATGTTCAGAAGAGATGCTAAGGAGGGGTTAAATGAGAAGGCCTGCTCTGTTTGTAATATTGAACCCAAATGCATAATTGGGTTGAATTAGTCTTTTGAAATTTAGTATTTCTAATTATATCATTGATAGCCTGAACAATATTTAATAGCAATTTGTGCCATATGATGAAATTTTCACTTACTTTTATTATTGAATTCTCAGTTTCCCTAACAAAGCGTTCCACTGGCAAAAAGTAAATAGTTACCTAGGGACAGAATTTCTAAGAATTTTAAAAAAAAATTTGTATATTTCAATACAGAATGATTCATAGCTCAATGAGATTTCGGGTTTTCCTTAACCATTGGAATGGTGGATTTCTTTTTGAAATGTTAAAGAAAAGAATTACCAGTGTATTAAAAGATAGTTTTCTTTAGAGTAACAGATGGCAATGCATTGCCTCTTCCCATTAGTTTCCTTGAATTTTTTATATCCTTTCATATCTCTGGCTAAAATACACTTAACAACACCATAGCAGTGTAAATGCAAAGGATTCCCAGAAGACCACACATACACTGATTCCCCCCTGACAAACGAGGGTAGAGATTTACATGTACCCTCAAGGATCTCCACTTATCTATCTATAAAAAATGACCAAAGTTGCGCCTTGATGTTCATCATATGTTAGTCTTTATGCATCACAGTAATGTAACCAGATAGAATATTTAAGCATTGGGTTTTTAGGGAATTCAAATACACTTATTTGAATTCACTTTTTGTATGAGTCTGTTTCACATAAAACCTTTAAAGCAATTTTGACAACAAAGTACACTTTCAAAAATATCTTTCCCAAATTATTATTTTCAGAAAACTTGATTTTCTTCATGGAAATTCTGTGTTTTTTAAAAATATTTTTGTTAATAAGTGAAGTAAATGTGCATAATATGTGCCCATTAAGATTAGTAAAGGGAAAGAACATAAAATAAAGAGAGTCTCTTATGTTAGTATGCTTTTTAATGTGCTTTACTCAGAGAAAACCTAAACTGTTTACATTACCACAGTGTGTGAGGACACTTTCCATCACTAATACTCTAGTCACTTTCAAGCATGTAAACTTTTGTCAATCTGATCATTGAGATGTGATGTCTCAATATTTTACTTCGCGTTTCTTTGGTGATACTGAGACTCTTGGTATATGTTTATTGGAAAAAATCATTTCTCCTGATTTTTTTCTATTAATATCCCTGTTAGTAGTTCTCTTGGGTTTTATTTTCCTGCTGATGTATAGGAACTCCTTATATATCACAATTACCAATCTTTTACTACTTTACTATACATGTCTTACATATTTTTGTGTTTTAATTTTGTATGTATTGTCAGTTCTGGCAATCTTTTTTTTCAGGGTGCCTGGATTGTTTCATGGTTCACAGACTCTCACTCCAAAATCTTCTACCATTAGTTGCAATTTATTATTCATCCATCTACTATCTATATTTATCATCTATCTATCTATCTATCTATCTATCTATCTATCTATCTATCTATCTATCTATCTATCTATCTATCTATCATCTATCTATCTATCATCTATCTATCATCATCTACCTATAGTTGGTTCTGATTTTCAACCCTTTGCTAACACTGTAATTGAAGTACAGTGTTTCCCCGAGTCCTGTGAATCATTCTATCAAATTATTGAACCTGAAAAGATATTGAGAATGGCCAAATTTGCAGCCAGCTTTTTAGGAGTGAGGGTGACCTGGAGACCCCTTAACTTGCAGCTGGGGTCTAAAGTGAGGGCAGTCTTATGGAGGACAGTATCCTTACCAGTGAAGTTTGGTCTGACTCTGGGTAGTTGGTGTCAGAAGTCAATACAGTTGCAAAACAAATACAAAAGTATAGGGAGGTGTTTGACAACATCTTGCATAATTATAGTAGTATACTATCCACCAGGGAATTAACATGGATACAGTCCACGGAATTTATTCAGATTTTATCAGTTTTACAAGCACATAATTGTGTATATAATTCTATACAATTTTATCACATGTAACTTTGTGTAACCACTATCACAGTCAAGATACTGAACTGTTCTATTGCCACAGGGTTCCCTCATACTATTTTCCTTTATGCCTTTCCCCCCTCCTCTCTCAATCCCTAAACCCAGGAAATGAATAATTTATTCTCTGTCTCTATAGATCTGCTATTTCAATAATATTATGTAATGGAATCATACAATATGTAAACTTTTGAGATAGACTCTTTTCATAAAAATAATTCTTTTGAAATCCATTTAAATTGTTGCATGCATTACTACTTTACCTTTTACCACTGAGTAGTATTTCATAACATGGATAAACCACAGTTTTTTAAACCATTCACCCACTGAAGCATATTTGGGCCCCTTCTAGTTTTAGGGAGGGCTATGAATAGAGCTTCTATGACTTTTGTATACAGTTTTTGCTTGGCCATGAGTTTTCATTTTTCTGTAATAAATGTGCAAGAGTGCAATTACAGGCTTGTGTGGTGCCTTTTTAGTTTTAAAAGAAACTGACAAACTAGTCCGTAGAATGGCTGAATCATTTATATTCCCACCACTAATGTATGAATGATCCAGCTTCTCTGCATCTTCAGCAGCATTTGGTGTTGCCCATTATATTTTATCTTAGCCATTCTGATGGGTGGGGACACTGGGTAATGATAGCTCCTTGTGGTTCTCATTTCATTCTCTAATAGCTAATGATGTTGAACACATTTTTCTGAGTTCATGTACTGTCTGTATATCCTGTTCAGTAAAACGTCTGTTCATTTTTTATGTGCGTTTTCTAACTGGATTTTTTAAGGTTGAGGTTTGATACGTCTTAATATATTATAGACACCAGTCCTGTCTTAGTTTGTTCAGGCTGCTATAACAATATGCCATTGCCAGGATGGATTATTAACAATAGAGATTTATATACAGTGTTTCCCCAAAAATAAGACCTAGCCCCACAATCAGCTCTAATGTCTTTCTTTTGGAGAAAAATTAATATAAGACCCAGTATTATATTATATTACATTACATTATATTATAGACCCAGTCTTATATTATAGTAAAATAAGACCCGGTATTATTACATTATATTACATTATATTATATTATATTATATTATATTATAATCATAATATCATATCATATCATTGATCCAAAAGCCGCATTCGAGCTGGTTGTCCAGCTAGGTCTTATTTTCGGGGAAACACACTATTATAGTTCTGTTGTCTGGAAGTCCAAAGTCAGAATGCCAGCATGGTCCAGTTCTGGTGAAGGCCCTCTGCCGAGTTGCAGATTGCCAACTTCTTGCTGTATGGAAGAGGCTCACGGAGCTCTGCAGGGTCTCTTTTATAAGAGCACTAATTCCATTCATGAAACTTCCAACTTCACAACCTAATCACCTACCAAAGGCCCCATCTCTATTAGGCTGGACATTAGGTTTCAACATATGAATTTAGCTCTCCATATCAAGAGAGCAGGCTACGCTGTGCTACACAGGGTCCTAGCTTCTCAGTGTCAACCCAACAACTTGATTGATCAACTGCCCCTATACTGGCAACAAAAGAAGCCATACTGAACACTTTCAGACTAACTCTAACACCAACAACATGCCAAATAAAATGCTTACAAAGCACATTCTTCCTATGCATCCTTTGCACTTTAACAATATTTTGAAAAGCCACGATCTAAAAATATTAATAGTCTGACCATCAATAATACAGATATCCTTGTTTGTAATTTGTTCTCTATGTGAATCCTGCAGTTAATAATTACATCTTTAACAGTAGTTTCTGTTGTTATAGTTATTGATTCCTCCTTTGATCTTTGTTTCAGCCCAGAAGTCTTTTATTTTGAAATTAGACATCTTTTTCTCAACTACAGTGCTCCTTCTTTCTTCTTTTACTTAGAACCATTCATCAATACTAAAAAGAGCAATAGTGAGTGCATTTGTTCAGAGGTTTCTCTGCATTCTTATGATGGGCCACATTGTATATGAATGTTCCCCATCTCTTTCTTTGTACTCATTATCTCTCATCCCAGTCAGTCAGGGTTATAAAGAATCACGTATAAAAGAAAGAACTATTTTTATAATAGGTTAATTTCTAGAGAATATGAAGCCATGGTTATTAAATCATAATATGTCATTCAAATAAGCATAAAGCAGTCCCTTCTATCTAGACTGCCTAACTAATGTCAATACCAGCAAAATTTTGAAATTATATTTTCTAGAGTTCAGAATCCAGTCTTTGAAGTAGACATTGTTCATGTCTCACATACATGCCAAAACAGAGCAAGTACACTGAGTTTGTGAGATGTGCCTCCTTGAGGCTGACCCCAGGATGCATAATCACAGAGTACTTAGGGCAAATATAATAGATGATGTACATGCATGGAAATGGCATCCATTCTGATACCAGGAGGAGGTCATTAATGAAGAGTGTCCTAGGCTAGAAACTGCTCAAAGCAATACCTTGTAGGGAAAGTGATTAATAATTTATGCTGGATAGATATCATAAGATGGCAGAAAATGTTATTATCTTCAGTAATTTAGGGTCTTCCGAAACATGAGAGAAGCAGACACTGTCTTAGGTATGCATCCTATTTAACAGAGTAATTTCATGATAGGACATCCAATCTGAACTTTTCTGTCTTCCCATCCATTAGGTCACCACGAGTATAGAGGAGTCCTTTGTCTCAATGCTTGTCACACTGTGTTATTTGAAGTAAGAATTGCTGGTGCCCAGTAGGCTATTAGTGACATGTGCCAGATTAAAATCAGCATTGAATAACAATTCTCACCTACCTAAATGTGTTGACAGAACAAATATTTTTTTATTACTAGTTCCAAATATTCTGAAAGAATATGAAAAAAAATGGAACTCCAGGTAAACTACAAATTAAATCCCTTCCTTAGAATAGACTTGACCTAAGCACCAACCATTCTCCACAATGTCTCTTAGGAATAGCTCTCAGTAGCTGAGAACATGACTTCATTCTTTCAATTCTTCAGTTGAAGGTAAGTGTTATCCCTCATTTGGCAAAATATATCATTTGCTTTCATAGACACAGCCAGCTCTGCAACTGTGCAAATGTGACAATTGAAAACAATGAAGTATAGGAAGTTAATCCAAAAATTACAGTAATAGCTAAGCATATTCAAGAAATGCATTAATTGAAGTTCTCCACAATTTTCCAAGTGGACTTGATCCAAAGCCAGGAGGCTATCGGCAAACTGGGTTGCTATCTAAGACTTTGGGTTACAGAGACCTTGGGGGTCTATAAAAGATTGTCTCAAAGTTTTAGCATACCTTGTTATAGCTGCTTGCATGCATATGGAAAATAAGTTAGCGGAGACATACAACTATATAGCTGATGAAAAAATCTGTTACTAGGCTTTGTACTTGAAAGCAGAAAATATTAATTTAAAATTTTACCAAGTCATGCCACTATAATAAATTAAGCCTTTTAGTTTTGTTATGGTATTTTATGTTTAAGCAAGGTTTGCATGAGGAAAATATTCATATGCTGATTACATATTCCTAAGTCCCCATTTATTATAAAATTAACTTCCATTTAAACAGATTGGGTTTATTTTTTTCTAGGAATACCATTGTTAATTCAGATTCAATTACATTTTTAAGTTATGCCTTAAAAATATTAATGATATTCACCTAGCATCTTGCTAAAGTGATAATAAAGTGAGAAAATTTCCAAAAATTCCCTAATAAAAAAGAGCACTCTTTTAATTCTCCAAAGAGAAGATAAATATCACTTTTTTTTGCTAATAATGATCTTGAAATATTTACAGTCTGACTTACCTAATAATCTTGAAAATCATTAAATTCATCCCAGGCCCACAGTATTTATTATACATCGGGAAAAAAATGTTTAGCTTTTCATAGACAAGAAAATGTTGATGAGATTAAACATTTTCAGGCTAAATATAATGTGATTCATGAAGGCACTACTTCAAAATTTCAGATCCTATTCCCAATTCCAACATGAAACAGTGAAATAGAATAATCTGTTTATCCTTTTTTCTGCCACAACATCTTTTGTACACAAAATTAAGGTTAAATAATGCTACCAAAAACATCAACTTAAATAAGAAATGTTAAAAGCAGTTCTTTAAACTCAGATAAAAGACAAAAATGTTTAATTTTGCCAGTTCTGTTTAATATTACACTGAAGTTTCTAACAAACACAAGAAAAATGACAAAAATGAATGAATACGAACAGCAGTAAAGAAAAGCATTGTTATTTTCAGATAATGTGGGGGAACGTATAGAAACTCCTCTCAAGGCATACAGATAAATATTCAGAAATGAGAAGAAGAAGAGAGTATAGCAAGTTGCTGAATATAAGAGAAATATTAAAAAGTGAATTGTACTTCCATGTATCAGCAAAAATTAGAAAATGAAATTTAAAAATAGATAGCATATATATCTATTTCACTTTCTAATATGATACATATATATATCCATATCATTTTATAATAGCATCAAAACATAAATATCTGAGGACAAATCTAACAAAGAATGAGCAAGGGCAATATGTAGATAATTATAAAACTTTAATAAAAGATATTAAGGACCAATATTTGATATCATTGAAAGAAAAACTTAATATTGTAAACATGCTTCTTTTCTCCAAGCTGAATAAATTATTGCAGCTTTACACTATATTCCAAAAAGGTACAGTTTTATCTTAAAAAGTTGATTCTAAATTGTATAGGAAAGGGTGATGGTTCAACCTCACATAGAAAGAATGACAATTAGACTGACAACGGCAGCAATAATGAAAGAAAAATACTATGAAATACTATCTTCAGTACGCTAAGAGAAAATAACTGTCAACTTAGAATTTAACAACAAGGAAAAAACTCTTTCAATAATGAGAGCAAAAATAAAGACATTTTCCAACAAGGAAAAACTGAGAGAATTTTCTCAGGAAAGAAAATTCTAAAAGATATTCTTTAAACCAAAGGAAAAGAATCCCAGATGGAACAGCCAAGATGCAAGAAGTGATGAGGACTTGTACAATGAAACTACAAACCATTGTTGAAAGAGATTTTAAAATTAAAAGCTATTTTGTGTTTATAGATTGACAGACTTGTAATTTTTATGATGGTGGTATTCCCCAAGTTGATCTGCAGATTCAATGCAATTCCTATCAAATTTCAACTTCCTTATTTACAGAAATGACAAGTTGATCTTAAAATCCATATGGAAATACAAGAAAACAAGAATAGGAAAAACAATCTTTGAAAAGAACAAGGTTGGAGGACTCACACTTCCTCGTCTCAAAACCTACTACAAAGCAACAGTCACCAAAACGATGTGTACTGGCACAAGGATAAACAGATCAATAAAATAGAACAGTCTAGAAATAAAACAAAATATATATAGTCAATTGATTTTTATAAGGATGCAACACCATTCAATGAGAGAAAAATAATCTTTTCAACAAATGGTGCTGAGACAACTGGACAGCTATGTACAAAAGAATGAAGTTAGATCCCTTACTTCATACCATAAACAAAAATTAATTTTAAAAAGATCAAAGATTTAAATGTAAAAGATAAAAATGTAAAACCCTTAGAAGAAAACAAAGGTATAAATCTTTATACTTGATATTAGGCAATAGTTTCTTTTCTTTTCTTTTTATTTTAATTTAAGTGTGTTTTTCCAGGACCCATCAGTTCCAAGTCAACTAATTGTTTCAATCTAGTTGTGGAGGGCACAGCTCACAGTGGCCCATGTGGGGATCGAACTGGCAATCTTGTTAAGAACACAGTGCTCTAACCAACTCAACTAACTGGCCACCCCAAGGTAGCAGTTTCTTAAATATGACACCAAAAACTTAAGCAACCTATGAAAAAACAGATAAATTAGCCTTCGTTAAAGTTAAGAATTTCTGTGTTTCAAAGGATACTATCAAGAAACTGAAAAGACAACCCAAAGAAAGAGGGAATATATTTGCATATCATATATTTGATAAGGGTCTAGTATCCAAAATATGTAAAGAACTCTTATATCCCAATAATAAAGAAAGACAAATAACCCAATTAAAAATGGGCAAAATATTTGAACAGACAGTTCTCTAAGGTAGATACGTAAATGGACAATAAGCACATGAAAAGATATTCAATGTCATTAGTCAACTGGCATAAACAAATGAAAACCAAAAGGAGATAGTATTTCATACCCACTAGGATTTCCATAATCAAAAAGAAAACAAACAAAAACAGAAAACAGAAAATAACAAGTGATGGTCAGAATGTGGAGAAATTGAAACTTTCAGAGATTGCTGGTGGAAAAGCAAATGGTATCACCATTATGGAAAACTCTGGTATTCACAGCATTATTCATAATGGCCAGAAATTGGAAGCAACAATCAAAATGTCCATCAACTGATGAATGGATAAACCAAATGAGATATATCCATACAGTAAAATACTTCTCAGCTACAAATAGGAATGAGGTATTAACGCATACTACAACATGGAAGAAACTTGAAACATTATGCTACGTGAAATAAACCAAACATAAAAGGCCACATATTGTATGATTCTATTTAGAGTAAATGTCCAGAACAGACAAATTCTAGAAACAGAAAGTAGATTAGAGGTTGTCAGGAGCTGGGGGAGTGGGAAATGGGGAGTAACTCTCCACATTTCGAGTATGGGTTTTGATTGGGGGGGATTAAATGTTTTAAGATATTGGTGATGGTTACACAACATTGTGGATGTACTAAAAAAACACTAAATTGTACACTTTAAACTGGTGAATTTTATCATATGTGAATTATATCCCAATGAATAAAGAAGTGGTGAGAAAAAAATTGGTAAAAAATATGGGTTAATATAACAACAGTCAACTGTACTTTTTTTCTAACTTCTTAAAGCAAATATAAGAATACCTAACTTTTGGTGGGAAACTGGCCAAATCTAAAATATTAGAAAGTAATAGTACATTGTTATGGAATGAATGTTTGTCTCCCTCAAATTCACATGTTTAAACCCTAACTCCCAATGTGATGGTATTTGGAAAATAAATAAAACCTTTGGGAGGTAATTAGGTTTAGATGAGGTCATGAGACTAGAGCCCCGTGATAAGATTAGGCCCTTATAAGAAGAGACCACAGCCCTTTCTCTCCACTCCATGTGAGGACACAGCAAAAAGGCAGCCATCTGCAAACCAGGAAGTAGTCCCTCACCAGATACCAAATCTGCTGGCACCTTGGTCTTGGACTTTCACCAAACTGTGAGAAATAAATGTCTGTTATTTAAGCACCCAGTCTATTATATTTTGCTATAGCAGTCCAAGCTGATTGAAACACATATCAAGCTGACAGGGGATAGTCAGAGTTAAAGTGTGGTAAGATACTTGCATTGCTTAGGACAAACACAGAGCTACTGATTATTTTTAAAATCTGTTAGGTTTGTATATGTGTCAAAATATCTAATATATACATTTTAAAATCATAAAGAGTATCATTCTTTATAACTTTTCAGAAGCATGACTTCAAAACAATAGAGCAAAAGTGGAATTTAAAAAAGAAAATCCCATTAATTTAAAAAAGGCAAAGAAGTAACAAAATCATAGAAAATGTAGGACAAATAGAATATTCACTAAAATGTATTTTGTGTGTGGGAGGGATGTGAATTATTATGACCAAAGGGCAGACTATAGCATTTTGTATTTTCCTAAAATATCCACAGCAGTATTTCTGCTTTGACATGCTCTTGTGGAACTTTATCAATCCCTTACCAAGAAATGGAATCCATTCCCCTTTCTCTGAAAGTTAGGTAAGTTTATGTGACTACTTTGACAAATAGAATGTGGTAGACAAGATATTGCATGACTTTTAATGCTGGGTCCAGAAAGTGACAAGCTTCCATCTGGCTCTGTCTCTAGAGACACTTGCTCATGGAACTAATACCACGTCTTAAGGAAATAGATTAAATGGAGAAGCTATGAATGGGTGTTGTGACTGATGTTTCCAGCTAAGGTCTCAGCCTACATCTCAGTATCAAGAACCAGATATGTGACAGAATTAGCTTTCAAATGATTCCAGCCTCTAGCCTTTGAGCAGTTCCAGTAGATACCAATGGGAGGGATAAGCTGTACCCAGTACGGCCTGCCCAAGTTACAGGTTCATGAGCAAAATAAATGTTGTGATTGCTTTAGTCCACTAAATTTTGGGTGGTTTGTTATGCAACATAGACATCCCAAACTGTTAAACTCTTTATTAGTATAACAATCCCTAGCCAGAGTTAGTTGTTTTCTGTTACATAGAAGTAAATAATAGGCTTCTTTTCAAATGGCTTTATTTATACATGCAGTGGTTCTCAACTTTTTGGAGTTTAATCCTAGAAATAATGGCAGGGGCTCAAAGAAATGAAATGATTCAAAACAATATAAAACTTGTCAGCCATAACCACTGCTCAGTTACTGCTAATATCACAGTGTCTCACAGAATTTCTAGAAATCCACTTGGCCCCCGTTCTGGGCTGATCTGTTTCTGTAGAACTGCTCTCTACTGTGACTTCCCCTTTTGACACAGAGATGAGTCAATAGACTCATGGCTCCAGTAAATCCATGACCTTTCTTGGCATGAGCTGCTATTCTTCTCTCCCTTGAAGTCAGTTGTAACACTCTCCACCCCCAAAAAGCAGGTGACACAATGTTCATTTTGACAGTTGTTGTAAAAGTAGCTGAACTCATTGATTGAACATTTTGACACAATTGGGATATCACATGAGTTGACACCCACTACTTGGATGGGAGGTAACAAATTCTTAACACTTTGAGGACTGGAAAAACAAGATATGGTGGTTGCTAGAATTTACTAACTCTCTAAGGAAATGTATTAGTCTTATAAGACAACAAAATGAGGAAAAATTGGGTGCAGTTGTATAATTTTAGAAGATTTTACTCCTATAGAAAGGCTCTTACCAGTAATAAAAAGATGGATTCTTAGAGGGACAGTTTCCTTGGACTAAAGAAAACATCATTGCCATTGACACTCTAAGGCAGCTTCTTTTTCAGGACACAGTTAGTGGACATTAGCTGCAATACTACTTGCCACCTCCCTTAAACTCGTTTAAAAACCAAAACTATAAAGAAGCCTTGAGAGGGCCTCAGCCAAAATTAGGAAAAACAATGAAGACAGGATTTTGTTATGAAGTTAACTTATATTCTCCTGACTTTCTAACAAGGCCATGCATAGCTAGAACCTATCCAGGTGATATAAACAAAGCTCACTATTGCTAAGGAACACACTTTGCATAAGCTGTCCTATTTAAAATAGTACATGTTTCTGGTTGCTCATCCCAAAATGTTTTAGGCACATATGCTCTGAGGAGCTGGCTATAAGAATATATTATGATTTAGACATAGATACAGATATAGATGAATATAGATAGATATAGATGATAGAGAGATAGAGATAGAGATAGACAGAGAGGTACGTACACACACACACACACACACACACACACACACACACACACAATTTCTATCCTTATGATGCTCTGATGCTCCCAGTCTGTGTGGAGAGAAGCCAACATCTTTGGAAACCATGGTTAGTCTCTTACAATAGAACCACTTAATCCTGTTTTCCAGCTCACTCCACAGTCATCCATGATTGGTGGAGTTCTAAGGTCTCTCTAGGAAGAGCAAAATTAAGGACCATTCAGGCTTCATGTACATCACACTGAATCAACTGCTACTGGGGATGTCACAAAATATGAGTGTTCAAGATATAGTATAATTTAAAAAAAAATCACAGAGAGATAAATATAAGAATTAGAAGTAAGGGAAAACTTAGGAGAGAGTGATCAAGCTTGTGCAAAATTTCCAGCTACTATTACAGAGGATGAGGGAGAAGTTAAAGGACTTCTACTTGATTACACATTTACGATTTAGGATCCTAAATATTAAGAGTATTTTTTGATATACATGAAGAAAAAATATAAATGAGATTCAATGGATATTGCCAAAAAATCTTTTTAATCGAGAATTTTTTCTTTTTCTAAAACTGAATTAACTTCAAAACTGAGCATAACTTTAAAAACAGTTAAATTTGACAGGAGATGTTGTGGTACAATCTTAAAGTGGCAATTTTCTTTTGGGATCCCTGTTTTCTATAGTATTGTAGCATTTGTATTTGTATAATAAGGAAATTATGTGATTTTCTAAAATGTAGTTTTTTATGAAAGCTGACTTGTTTTGGGTGCTTCCATAACTTATAACACTACAGGAATATGAAAATACAACTTATACAATTCAACCTGCTAATTTTATTACTATGTTTAGTTTACTAAACATAAAATCAAATATTACCTGGAAAATAATTTAAAATTTACTAAATTAATTTATTTTTAAACATGAGTTTTTATTCTAAATACACCATAAGCTATTTGTTTTCATGAAATTTAGAACTTCCTAGCTTTTGCTAGTTTCACAAGGTTAGATTAAAAACTTGAAAATGAGAAATATCTAACATTTTTATAAAACAAAAAGTAACTTTTTTGGAAAGAAAAGGCAGAGTTTTTTTGTTTGTGTGTTCTGTTGTTTATTCAGAATCATTGTATACTACCATTAAACTAATAGAATAAGAAGACCTTTGGAAATATAAGCATTTAAAAAATAATTTTCTACCTGTTGTAATAGAGGTAAGCACAGTGCCTAAGAAAACACAGAGTTGGGGGCAACTGAGGATTGGACTTTGGAATAGTGAGAGGCAGGTTTTAAGTGGAAGTGACACTTGAGTAGGAGTTAGTTAGGTGTGAAGGGGAAGAGCATTCTAGAAAAAGAACATGAGCAAAAGCAAAGAGGAAAAAGGGAGTGGTGCATTTGTGCAATTGCTAGTAAAAATATAATCCTTTATGGTGGGATTGAAGGGTACATCCGGAGGAGTAGCTGGAGTTGCAGCTGGAGACTTTTAAGGGGCCACGTTTTTATGTTGTGCTAAGAATCTGGACTTCATGAGGAAAATCACAGGACTCTTGTGAAGGAGAAGGATGACACGATCAATTTTAAATGGCATGAATGAGTAGGTGAAGGTATTTTTGTGAGGCAGGTCATATACGAAGAGGAATATCTATTGGGATGGAGAGAAAGGCATCTTATCTTTGTGCTACCCAATTTAAATTATGTATAAGAAAGCTAAAGATATGACTGTGAATCTCAAGAGAAAGTTCTGTGCTGAAAATAATTGCTTTGGATTCATAAGCATGTGCTAAAAGTGATATGTGTCAATAAATATTCTCCAGGCAATATGAAAAGTGAAATAAGAGAACCAAATCATATCCTGAGAAAAATTACTTGTCATAGGTTTCTTTCCAATATTATTCCACTATGTTTCTGTGTATTTACAAATATGGAAAGATTTCAGTATGTATACTTTGTTATGTAACCAAGATTGACAGAGCATAATTACCAACTTCACAGCAGCCAAGATTTGTGTCTGTTTTGCTTATTGCTATGTCACCAGCATCAAGAAGAGTGTCTGGCACTTAGTAGATTATCAGTGATCTACTACAATATTTGTTCATTTAAAGAATTAATAAAGAAATGACTTAATAAGGGATATGAGAGACTGTTTTAAGTGCTGGTGATATAACAGTTTAGTTTGGAGGACAGCAGGTGAAAAAGCATGAGGACATGAAAAAGCACAGTGTTTTCAGAGATTATTTTTTTCATGTGCCAGGAAGAAGCATGACGTGTTCCAAGTCCTAAATGTGCAATTTGTTTATTCTAATGCTGCTAAGTGCATTAGCTAGTCTCACATTTTTGCCTTTGCAATTTAGATACAAAAGATTTGAAGCTGCATATTTTTAAAAAATGTATTTATAAATTTATTTATTTGAAACTACCCTTTACAGTATCCATCTGAATTGCATTTTGCTGCATTTACCAGAGTCTGAAAACTGGTTTATTTTGCCATGCAGCAAAGAATCCCATTGTCAGAGGTCTGATCTGGGGTACATGGTCTAGGAACCAGGTTTCTCTGCCTTCCTATTTGACCATCTTTAGAATGTTGCGTTCATTGTTCTGGCTACCAGATGGCTATTCAACCTGCAGGCATTGATTAAAGTTCCAGGCAGGAAGAAAGGGAATGTTTATCTTCTTCTTGCTAGGAAAGTGTAGGAAGCTTCCCCCAGTAGAATTCCATTTACATTTATTAGTCCTGAACAAGGTTACATGGCATAATTATGCCACAACAAATACTTTTAATGTACATTTTAAGGTGCAGTAAAGATTAGTTATAAGGTATGGGATTAGACTTCCACATGTAACAATATGTCTGAGTTGGTAACTTAAAAGTCCTCTTTTAGAAATTCTATCTAGAAATTCTGTAAAAACCAAATAAGAAGCATTCTGTTATATACAAAGCTACACTCTTGAGAAGGAAAGAGATACCCCTAGGGTGCTGACATGAAGATGGACCCAAAAATTGGAGCAGTAAGTGAATGTTGATGCTCAGTGGGATGGGGACAGGGTGGAGGTAGTTCAGCTTTCATTATACAGAGATGTGTGCTTGAGTTCACATGTGAGGAGAGGGCATAGACCTTGTGCTGCCTACCGCCAGGAGTGAGAATTGACACCCCACATTAAAATAGGACCCTCAAGGGGCGGCCAGATAGCTCAGTTGTTTAGAGCATGCGCTCTGAACAACAGGGTTGCCAGTTTGATTCCCACATGGGGTCAGTACTGCATCCTCCACAACTAGATTGAACACAACGAGCTGCCGCTGAGCTACCGCTGAGCTGCGGGAGGGGCGGCCGGATGGCTCAGTTGTCTAGAGCAGGAGCTCTTAACAACAAGGTTGCTGGTTCAATTCCTGCATGGGATGGAAACAGCGACAGGGCTTGGAGCTGAGCTGCGCCCTCCACAACTAGATTGAAGGACATCGACTTGGAGGTGATGGGTCCTGGAGAAAAACACTATTCCCCAATATTCCCCTCAATATTCCCCAATTTTAAAAAAATAAAAAAAAATAAAAAAGATAGGACCCTCAAGTAGTGGTCCTCCCAATAAAAGAGTGGCAGGAAGACATCCTCCACTTCAGGGGAAAATAATAAGAAAGGTGCTGCTTCTTTTGATTTTTTTTTAATGGAAAAAAAGTTTCTCCTGAGATTTTGATCTCGGCCTCATTTAAGGTACAAAATTTGGTTCAATAAAATAAAAGCCAAGAAATTAACATAATTATGTTATTGTGATAAACCTGGGATGGTGAACAAAACAAAAGCAAACTGTTCTGAAGAGATACTCTACAACCTGATCAGTGGATTACCATAGGAAAACCAGTCCATTTAAAGATGAACTCACAATTATAAAGTTGTATAATGTTTATGAAAATTATCTACTTTGATTAGAAAAAAAAACCCCAAGAATATAAGGAAAAGGTACAATAATCTAAAGAAAGAAAATAAAGGAAATAATTTAGAAATAATTATGGACATAAAAGAAGGAATTGAATTTTATGTAAAAGAAAAAAATACTAAGAAAACAAGGTACTAAAAAAAGAATGACATTTGAAAAGATCTAAATTGAAAAACAAATGAAGAAAATATAGTTAGATACAGATAAAGAGATAAGTATGGAGATAGAAAAAGTTACACAGAGTGGTGAAGAGAGAGATATTATAGGGGAATGAGTGACACAGATGATAAAATGAAAAGATCCCACATACAGCAAAAATGTTTCCAAGAAAAAATAGAGAGAATGGGAAAGAAGCAATATTTAAATAAAAGGATAAATAAAAATAATTTCATAATTACATACAGGTACCCCTCTCCCCCATATAACACGGCACTTCTGTAACACAGTTTTGCTCTAACATGGTTCGAAAATTGGGGAAAACCCCCAACAACACGGAGCGTAATAAGAGATTTTAAGGGCAAAAAATATCTTATTTGGAATTAGGGAGATCCCCAAATAACACGGAATGTAATAAAAGCTTTTAAAAGCAAAAGATATCTCATTTGGAATTTTTCATTTGAGCCTGGATGTCATATCAGATTTGACTGCAGAATTTTAAAATTTATTAGAATTTTAAATCCATTTTTTTCATGGAGTACTCAGTTCAGAGGATGAAGATATCTTGTTAAAAAAACCCGCCCTCGGTTAATGGTGCGTAGTAGTGATGAGGAAGAAAAAATTATTTAGTACATATTCATATGTTATAATTTTGGTGAAAATTGCTTTAATAAAGATATTTTTCTTAATTATAAAAGTATAACAATATGTTTTCTTAATTTTTGGAACCTAACCCCCTTTTTTGTACTAGTTCTTTGTTTCGTATAACACGGATTATATAACACGGCATTTTTTTGGGAACCTAACAACCATATTATATGGGGGTTACCTGTACATCATAGTAAAATTTTAGAACAACAAAACAAACAAAAAGTATCTTAAAATTAATCAGGTAGAAAAAAATGGGTTGCTTACAAAAAGAGTGATTTGTTAGGCAACAGACTTAATAATAACGCTTCATGTTAAAATATGAGATTGGGAAAATCAGTAGAATTGGGAACTTTTCTAGAGCAGTAATTCTAAGTCGAATAGTTGTGCAAATGAAAACTCAATACAGATCTCTCCCCTTGGGTCAAAAACCTATTTATTTCTGACCAGAACAAATAATTATTCCAAGGAAAAATCTTGAAGCATAGAATAAAGTTTTACTTAATATGCCATTTTATATGTTTAGGACAAACAAATGGAAAGCTTTCTGCTCTAACATTAGTCATACTACTCTGTGTTCAGCACTCCTATAAATAAAGTGTTTTATATCCTAAATAGTATTATAATGGATAGAAATTTATATTGAAAAACAAATTGTGTCACACATCTATCAATATTGAGAGCAGCATCACTACAAATACCCCAACATGTTATCAACAAAGCATAAATATATCTTTACAACGACATCAACTGTAGAAATCCTTCCCTATAAAGAATCTAACACCTGGCATTTTCCAACAAGCTTTGAATCCCAGATCATCCTCAACAGGGACAATGCACAGCTCTGATCTTCTCGACCTGAAAAAATAGTTGACACACTTATCTTGCATGTATTGAATGTGCTCTAAAATGTTTAATCATAATTTTAAAAATCCATGGGCCTATATACTTTTTAAATGACGGGAGGTTTCTTCCTTATGGAAGAATGCCAACTTATAAATACAGAAGAAATGGTATGATTAGAAAAGTCATCACTTTGCAACCATTATTGTAGTAACTGATTTAGGCTAAAATCACATTTCCATAGTAAAAATCAATAGGTGAAAATTTGTTGGGGAACTGGATCTATCCATTCTCAAAATATCAGTCATGGATTATTTGTCAATTAGAAAATGAACAGAGGAGCCTTTATAAATTATGAAATCTGGTGAACACTCCAAAAGATCAACTTAAAAATCACACAGAATGAGAAGTCATGAGCCTCCTGCTGCGAGGCACTGAGAAGGATACAGCACCAGCTATGGTAGCATCCAACCAAGAAGGTGAATCTAAATATAGGACTGGGAAAACAGACAAGATTTGAAACAACTGTGAAACAACTGATCTATACTCTTCAAATCAAATAATACCATGAAAGACAAGAAGAAAACACTGGGGATTTTCTAGATTAAGAAAGACAAAAGAATAATGTCCTGGATCAAAATGAAAATAAAAATAAAAGTTATAAAGAACATTATTTGGACAACAGAAGGAATTTGAAAATGAACTATATATTATTACATAATAGTAGTATATCAATGTTAAACTTTAAAAAAAACAATAAAGCAAGAAAATATGTTCATTCAGGAACAGCAAAGATCGGTAACCCAGGACACAGGAGCCTCTGCAAAACCACAGGTAAGTCCAGAGAACAAAGGAGAGGAACATTCTTTCATGGGACGGGGAAGGTTGGGAGGAGCTACTATAAGCAAAGAGTCCATTGGAGGAAACTGGGAGTTCAAAGTGTAGTAGTGGCTTTTCATTGGCTGAATCGTGACTGTCTCTCTTTAGCTGGGTCATTGCTGGAGGAGGAGAAAATCTTTCTCTCTCCTAGTAGGATGGTAAGTAGAAAACAGCCTCCTGTTGGAGATGCAAGAATGAGTGGTAGAGTATGAAAGTGCCCCACCGGTACTCCAGACTCCAATCTTAGTTGAGGTTTCCTGTATTAATTTTCACAGGGGCTTTTTTTCACAATGTTGAACTTCCTGAATGTGATCCTTATACTGAGGGTATGTAGGAGAATGTTCTTGTTTTAAGGAGATTTATGCAGATGTATTGAAACATGAAGGAGAGATACAGCTAATGTGTCAAAAAGTGAAAAGTTGGTAAATATCAGTGTTTGTTTTACTATTCTGGAACCTTTTCTATGTGTTTGGAGTTTTCCAAAATAGAAAGGGAAAATATGATTGAGTCTCTAACTCTTTTATTTTATTGCACTTAGAAATTCATAATCCAATTTTTTCGTAAAAATTTTCAGAAAACAGAAAATATGACTGCCTCATAGTCTATAAGATTCTACTGATGTAATATGTTAATAATAATTATTATTCTATGACTGATAACTCACTATGTCCTATACCATACTAAGAACTTTAAATGTATTATTTTATTTGCCTCTCAAGGCAATAATCTTGCTGTCATTTCTATAATTCACATGAGAAAACTGGAGTTCAGGTGACATTAAGGTAACCGACTCAAGTGGTCAAATTAAGATTTAAATGCATCACTCTGTTCCCAGAGTACAAGTTGCAAGTTCTGTAGCCTCCCTAGGAAATGTTCCCACCTAAAGGTTTGTACCTAAATGAGTGATGTGGACCTGAAGAAAGAGAGGTGCATGACAATATAATAAGCAGCTCTTTATTTAGCTGTGAGTAAACTGTGAACTTCTGACACAGGTAGGCAGTTTCATTGTGAAAAAATTAAACAAATGTAAAAGCAGATTTAAATATAGTAATAAATATAATCACTTTCATAAATGTTTAATATTATTTTTCTTGAACTGATGCTATTTTTCAAAGTATATAAATACACACGTTTTTGTTTCTCATATTTATGAGAATCTTTTACTAGTTTACCACTTCAGGTGTCCTATTATGATTTAGCTCTCATTTTTAATCAATGTACATTAAAATTTGAAATGAGAATGAATCAGATTATCTTAATAACAAGAAGATAAATTCTCTGAAGATCTTTATTAGTTGATTCATGCATTTTTTTCTTTGAATGTCTTTATCTTTCTATTCGCTGAGATAAGTCATCTTCACATGCCTTATTGTTATTTTAATAATTAAGTTGGATAACCTTTAATTTTTTTTCTGTTAAGGTTGTAGGAAATGATTTGTGAATAATATTTCAGCTACTGAAATTAGAATCAATAGAAACAGCAAATTGGTAGGTATAGCAGTAGGCCTACAAAGCTTTTTTATATACAGTGTTGGAGAAAAAGCTTTGAACATACCTCGTATAAAGGAGAAATATACTCAAGATGAAAAAGGTCTATTGGTTGTAGAAAGTACTTGTTTTTTCATCCCTATCTACCTACCATGTTTCCCGAAAATAAGACCTAACCGGACCATCTGCTCCAATGCGTTTTTTGGAGCAAAAATTAATATAAGACCCAGTATTACATTATATTATATATATTATATTATATTATATTATATTATATTATATTATATTATACCCAGTCTTATACTATATTATATCCTTTTTTATATTAAAATAAGACTGGATCTTATATTAATTTTTGCTCCAAAAGATGCATTAGAGCTAATGGTCTGGCTAGGTATTATTTTTGGGGAAACATGGTAAAAGAACTCCTAACATAAATAATTTCTTTAAACCTAAGGGAACAACAATGTGTAGTTTATACAAAAATTACTCAATATACTCTTTTCAAATGTATAAAATTTGTCTATACATTTATTATGCATGTATAAACATTTAAATGTAAAATAAATTTTGGCTCTTATTATGTGCCAGAAACTGCTAGTTACTTGAGTAATAAAATATCACTAATATATAGTGATAATCTTGTTGTGTTTTACAAATTGTGGGCAGCAGATTAATCTATTATCTTCAAATAGATCAATTCACCAGTACCATTACCCTGTTAGTTAGTCCTTTAATGCAACTTCTACTGAACATTAGAATATTTTAGCCATTGGTAAGAACTGTAAGTTAGATCATAGGATGTTTGTTATATTCTGCATAAATAATATAGCTAAGTTTAGTAAAATACAGGAACTTTGGGGTTTTTGTAAAGCAAAAGAGTAATGGGGCTGATGAATCAGAATAAAATACTGCCATTTTCTAAAACTTCAAAAATCTATGACTTATAGCCAATTAACCAAGGGACTAATGTTATCAAGACATTTTCCACACCAAAAAGCTCTATGTGAAACATTAAATTCTATCCTCCTTCCTTCCCCTGAGTATACCAAGGTGAACTAACTAGCCAGTGGTGTCTACAGATCTAAAATCAATGGAAGAGAAAAAACTGACAGTGAAGATCAAGTGAAGGTCAAAAATATATAGCCAACTTTCACTGAAATTAACATAACTTCATAGGTTAATCTTGAAGACTAGATTATATATATATATATATATATATATATATATATATGAACAACAGAGAAACTCTACCTAAGAGAAACTTTACTTTTTAAAAATTCTAGGGAAAAAAAAGAAGAGAAATGAATTTGTCAGTGACCCTACAGTACTGCAAAGAGGGAAACTGAAGCTTATTTGGGAGCAGATCTCAGAGCGAAAGCAGGCTCTGACCAAGGCTCTCACACTAGAACAGCTCTCAGGCCAAAGGTACTGAGTCTCTGGTAACCTACAATGACCTGTGTTTGCCTGACTGTTTCTCCAGTTCTGGGGGAAGCCATATGCCCTGAGTCCGCCCCTCTCTTATGAATTAAGCAATAGTTGATTTTTCAGTCTGTTCAGCTTTTTACTTGTCAGACAAGTGAAAAAGCTGGTTGGAGTGGCAACTTTCAAGCTCCTTACACATGAAACCAGAAACCAGAAGTCCTTGCTTACTGTCTTAACAGATCATTAATTGTGCAACTGTCTGTGGTAGCTTTCTATAGATTTGTAGCAATAGATTTGAAGAAAGTGTTCTGACTCTTTAATTCTACTATGTGTTTAATACAGCAAGAGTATCGAAGCCCCAGGGTAAAAAGGGCCTGACCCAAGGTCAGATTAAAAAAAAAATTACTCAGTGTTTTTATACTTGTTTTTCTATTATATAATTATTTCTTGCCTGTAACACTCTTCTATGATGACATATTAGTTGAGTTTAAATTTTTTTTTCACACAATAAAATTCACCTGTTTCAATGTCCTGTTCTGTGGGTTGTGACAAAGGCATAGAGCATGTATCTACCAAGCCAGTGCCACACAAAGTACTTCCACCTCAGGTCACCAACAATTCTGGTGTGCCTGGAAGTAAGAGGGAATCCTAACATACTGGGCTTTTAGTTTTAACGCTGGAATAGTCTTGGGCAAACTAAGATGAGTAGTCAGTCACCATACTTCTATCATCTTACATTTCCCCTCTGTATCTGCAATCCCTTTGTACTCAATCCCTTCCCCAAACCTCAACCCCTTGCTACCACTCATCTATTTACCTTCTCTACAGTTTTGCTTTTTCCAGATGTCATATAAATAAATCATATAATATGTATCCTTTGGGGTCTGGCCCTGCTTCCTCAGTTCTCTGATGAACTTAACAAAAGTCATTAATTTGTGGTTTGTGCAGCCTTTTTCTTGTTCTAAGTGTAGGCATGCTGCTCTTTTTGTAGCTCTCTACATTTCTGAGCTGAAATCACTTATGTACTTTCTGAGTGAAGGAAAAAAAATATGTTAACATAAAACCTAAATGGTGGTCTAAATTTATGAACTGCTTATGTACGATAAGCAAAATAAATAGATTGATAGATTTTTCCAAAAGATGATGCCAGAAAAGGAGTAAGCCAAAACAAAAAGAGGAAATGAAAATGTTCGAAATCTTACAGAAGACAAAATGCATGCCTTAAGTGCTACTTAGGTTGTAGGAAGATGATGGTCCCTTTATGACCATCTGTGGAGAAAAACACACCTTTAAGCAGTTCTCTGTTAGCGGTTATTATACTCCAGTATCACCAATTAAAGACCAGTGTTTCATGGAAAACAGTGATTGGTATCATAATTCTCTTTACATGGTGCTATAAGGGATAAACTTTTGGCAATAGCTGTTTCCTAATAGACTCATCACAACAATAATAAAATTATTGCTCAGCAACCTTATAAATGATTACAAATTACTACAATAAGTAAAAGGTATTCAACCACATTATTGCACAGTCAAGGCATTTCAGTATTAATCAAGAAATCAGTAATGAACAAATGAGACATTTCTTCTTACAAACAGAAGTGTATATTGTTCTCTACCCCCTCCGCGCTTTGCAGGTTTGATAATGTAAAAGTAAATTATGATCCTCTTCAAAACACTGCCACGCAGTACATAGCACATTTCTTAGATTTACATGTGTAAGCCTCTTTTTCTAACACAAGAGTAATGATTTTATGTCAATATTTAAAGAGAGAAATTTTACCCAGAGGTAACTGATCAAAAGGGAGAAAGCAAATACTGTATAATGCAGGCCTTCAATTAATTTTCAGAAATCAAAACTGGCAAAAAAATTTTGGGTTCACTTCAACAATGTCATCAGAAGCACACCAAACATTAAGGCCGTACTGGTAAAAGCAAGACAGGACCACCCTTCTCTCACATCTAACACAGAATCTAAGCTATGAGTAAGGCAGAAACATAAAAACAGAAAGACACACACGCATACGCACATGTGTGCACTTGCATATTCATTGGCTAAAACCAAATACAGAGTGGGAACAACCTTCAGGAACAAGACAGAAGCCCAGCTGTCAGAACCAGCACAAAGTCAGAGTCAAACTAAGTTGACTTGATGCCAATTAAAAAGAGCTCAGTCATAGATCCTGAAACTCTTTTCAACATAAGGATTTCAAAGCTAAGTCTGGCATTTAGGGTAGAATAGTGTATGTTAAAAAGGAAAGGAGGCAGAAGTTGCTAACTTGGCAAAGTCTGAAAGAACTAGTAAAAAAGACACAAAATATGACACACAGACACACACACACACACACACATATATTGATTTTGGAGGGTGGGTTTTGATATAAAATGTCTACTTCAAAATCAATCTCAAACAGGCTGTACTAGCATAAAAATAAGAGGCCAAATGTTCTCAGGATTTTAAGCTGACCTTGTGAGGCATGATTAGCTATGATTTTTCACTCTATCATTGTAACATGTAAGTTACAATTATAGAAACTGTTTCTTTGTTTCTTTGTTCCTCCTGTAGGCCTTCGAAAATTTGCCACCGTCAATAAATTTACTGTGTGCCATTTTTGTTTCTGAGAGTGCCATTAAGTACTCTCTCAGATGATTTTATCCTGACTTTTCATTAATTAATTTTATCCACATTTCCCTATTAAGACCACAGCCAAAGGAGAAATCCCACTTTGCCTTAGCAAGGAACATTTGAGATAGACTATAGACACCCTGTTTTGATTCAGCTACTCCATGGATTTGATCCAGTTTTGCATTTCCTTTTTAAGATAGAGTCCGTAAATGGTTTCTAGCATTCACAAACTGGATCTAGGTTGGATAATCACTTCATGACATCTTTTCAGAAATAATTTAGGGTCTCTGCTTATGTTCTTTGTTCCAACAGATAAGAGAATAGGATGTGTATTTTGAACCTTGACTAATGAGACTCTGCATTTTTGTGTACACTATTTACCTCATGGGTCAGCTGCTGGAGGGCACCAGTCACAGTAGTCTGCTGGAGCCTAAAACATTGTGGCACTTCTAATTATTTTCAGGATGATAGGTAGTCAATGTCAAGACAATTTGACACTAAAATCAGGTCATTTCCCTTTATCTGATTTTCCTAAAGAGTGTTTTCCGTATATAAATTGATGAAAAAAAAAACCCAACAACTTTATGTTTGTTATGGACTAAATCTTTGTGTCCCCTCAAACTTTATATATTGAAATCTAATCCCTAATGTATGGAGGTATTTCAGAATGGCAGTTAGCATACATTTCCAATTCTATAGAATCCAGATTTGAGAAGCCTACCCCAGATAATCTATTTGATGGTATTGCCAAATGGAATAGTCTTTCCAAGAGCTTCCACCAATATCTAAGATATGCGACAAATTTTCTTAAATTATCCTATCATAGAGTTACTCCAAGTAATACTATGTACAGAGGGTGCCAAAAAAATGTATACACATTTGAAGAAAGGAAAAAAACTATACTAAAATTGTAATACTCAATATATACTGTTAACAAAAGATGAATACAAGTCATGTGCATACATTTTTTGGCACCCCTGGCATTTATCTACCTAACATTGATTGCTATATATAATTTAGAATTCAACATAGAAAATTCCAGAGCCATCTTAGACAATGGATGATTTTTGCCATATCTATAAAATGAGCTTCAGATTTAAGAGATTTTGTGATGTCTTTTTTCATTACTGCTTACAAACTCCATTGAACATTTTAATTATAGTCCCCTCTAACAACCCTTGAAGTTTCATTATCCTTCTTTCTTGCAGAAGGCACTCATAAAACCTTGGAAATGGGCAGAAACCTTGTAGGTTTTAAAATAATGGTTCTGCTAGTAAAGTCTGTGTGATGTTAAAATCCATGCAAAAATTTGTTTGTGACTTTTAAAATGTGATGTTTTTCCATGACTCCTAATAATCTGAGATTTTTGCCAGCTTTCCTCCAGTAGGCCTTAGAAAATTAGGAAGGATATTATTGCTCATAGAATTAGATATAGTCTTAGCTCATCTATATGGAATAATAATAAATTACCCAAATTTAGCTACTTGCACTTGTGTATCTAGTACACATTTTATTTCTTTTCTGCATTCTATTTTGTTTTCTTAGGCAGTATCTTTAGCATACATCCTTACTTGTTGTGAGGACTACAAATTAGAGATGTGCTGGTCAAACAGTGTTTTTGCATGGACCATTAGCACACCACGACTAGAACAGGCATTGTTGAAGCACATGTGGTTCTATTACTTTTCACTGTTGAAGCCTAACATAATTCTGTAGAGGAAGGGAAATGACATCTAGTTATAGATGTAAATCAGTCTGGGTCTAGCCTCTTCTATATGTTACTTGGGAAAAATTAGTTCTGTGACTTTTCCCCATTATGATAATTTGTGATTTCCTGCCCTTTTTTTAAAGCCTGTTCCTATAATTTATATTTTTTTAATGGAAAGCTTTAAGTAAAATCAGAGAAGGGTATAATGTTAACATCAGGGATAGATTTTCAGTTTCTCTAACATTACCAACAACTTGCTCTGACCCCTCCCAAGAGGTGTCAGAGCCTGCTCTGTTGGCATCCTAGACAATGAAGGTGCCTTTTGACTCCTGGGCAGGGTCTCACAGCTTGATGTTGATGCTTTTCCTTGGTGGAGTCTCTTCTTCTTTTTCTACTCATTTGTCTTAAATGTTTACCTGACCTAGAGCAACCTTTAGAAAATAGCAAGCTGACTTGCTGTCACTGGTTTGTGTATGATAAATCAATGTTTGTGGTTCACTCTTAAGAAATAAGGAGGCTAGTTAGTCCACTAGCACACTCCACATATTCTAGCCCACCTAACCAGAGTTCACGTTAGATTGAGGCCAAAACCTGCATGAGTGCTGTAATTCTTTTGTGTTCCTGTGTTATTATTTATTCTCTATTAAATATCTTCCTTGGGAACCTCATGACAAAGAATCTCTGTAGGATTTGTTTATTCCTAGGTTCCCTGTCCTTACATCATTTAATATAAATACAAATTCACTGTAAGTTCTCATAAGCATTATGTATAAGGGTTTTTAATGTGAAAGAACTTCCATGTATTTGAATAAAAATTGGATGAACGCTATTATGGATGGAATTGAGTGAGTTGGGGAAGAAAATGGTGAAAATGAGGCTTAAGGGATCATGTGGCCCAAATTGTGAAAGGCCTCCTTCTTATACTACATGAAATATTTATAATTCTATGCTAAGAGCAATGGAAAAGCTTTTGAGGGTTTTAAATGAGAGTAAAATTATTAGATTAACTTTTTAAAAAGACTCTTGATGAAGGGACTACTCTTGACTTTTTAATGCTTGCTTGATAGCTAGCTTTTGATTATTTATTCTATTGTATTCCTATGATTATTTTATTCATATTGTTTTATATTTTTTGTTTATCTATGTTTTGTTTACTAACCAAAGACTTAAAAATCTACATTGGAGACTATCATTACTGTTGGCTTTATCAATTTCTTATAGTTTTAATTCATATTTATGTAATTTATCTGGTACATAAAAGCTCCATGAAAAATATATGTTTATTATGAATGGTAGTTTTTATTAAAATGCCAAGAGCACACAAATGACAGGAAAATCAATGTTTAACCATAATTAAATTAACTTTGTAAGGTCTATGAATACATTGCTTTTTGTCTAAATTCAGAAATACAAAGCAAAATTTGAAAGTCAATATCAAAAAGTCACTGTAATTGGAAAAATCTGAAAGAATAATAAAATTTTGTAATCCTCTAAAGGGTAATCCTCTAGCTTACCTTGCTCTCCAACTTGTCATTCTGTTAGCTGTCTCCTAGGGATTAATACAAGTTCTGGTTGAAAAACTCTAACTACTAGTGCAGAAAAGAATTGTGTTGGGTTTATTTAGTCATGTCATGGAGACTAAAGAAAGGCAATACACATCTCTGATGCTCCCCAGAAAAGAAGTAGCTTACCACATGGAAAAAGATGTTCTAAAAAGACTTTAACCTTTGAAGAAAAACAATTCAGCTACTTTTTAGTGAAGAGAAAGAGAAGCTGATTATCCATGGAATATCAGATGGAATTAAAGAACATTTGAGGAAGTGAAAATACAAATAACCCAATTGAAAAATGGACAAAGGATCTGAGTATATATGAGTGGGCAATAAGCCCATGAAAAGGTGCTCAACAGCGTTAGTTACCAGGGAAACACAAATCAAAACCAGAATAAGATACCACTTCATACCACAATAGGATGGCTGGAATCAAAAAGTCAAATAATAACAAGTGTTGGCAAGGGTTTGGAGAAATGGAACACTTATTGATTCCTGGTGGAAATGTAAAATGATGTCTCTGTTTTGGAAAACACTCTGGTAGTTCCTCAAATGATGAAACAGAGTTATCTTATGACCCAGAAATTCCACTGATAGGTATGTACCCAAGAGAAATAAAAATGTATGTCCACAGAAAAACTTGAATATGAATATTCATAGCAGCATTATTCTTGATAGCCAACAATTGGAAACAACTCAATGTCCATCAACTGATCAATCAATAAACAAATGTGGTATACCCATAAAATAAATTATACAAACATAAAAAGGAACAAGGTTCTATTATAATAAATGCAAAAACATGAATGAATCTTGAAAACATTACACTAAATGAAAGAAACCAATCACATATTGCCCAATTCCATTCATATGAAATCACCTGAATAGAGAAATCTATTCAGATAGAATGTTGATTAATGGTTGCTTAGCACTGCAGAGGATGGGAATTTATGTGAATGGTAGTTAAAAGTATGGACTTTCCTTTGAGGGTGATGAAATGGTCTACAATTGATGGTAGTGATGATAGCACATTTCTGAAAATATACTAAAAATCACTGAATTCTATACATTAAATAGGTGAGTTGTAGGAGGATGTGAATTATTTCCGAATAATATTTTAAGAAAAGGAACTCCAGAAGGTATGTCATTAGCCCATCTAACTGGTTGCAACCCATGATTGTATTTAGCATAGTTTTTTATATGAATCCAAAAGCCTAAAGGGCACTGGTGCAGAATCATACTCCAATCATATTATTGTGACACTTCAGAATAAAGAGGTAAATACTTCAAGGTATTGCAGAACTTGTGTTATGAAATATATACTTCTTTGCCACAACATTAAATATCTCTCACAAAAGCCAGGGGTCAGATAGTATGTGGGTTACACTAGTATATAAAAGAATATTCCCTTTCTTGTATACTGTTTGTCAGAAAGACATAGCTCTTATCGAGGCTCTTAATAAACCACTTATCTTTATAAAATTTGATTTACAAAATACCCAAGAGGTTAAGTTCCAGCTTTAAAAATAAGATAAGCAATACATGTATCAATTCTAATTCCAGAGTGATTTGTCTTCATCTTACTTAGGTTTTATATAGCTTGATTCTAGCATAAGTTGAAAATTGTAATAATAATTATACATGCAGATTTTTCTGGCACTTTCTCAATTTCAAATAACTCTTTTCACTGTCTACATATATCCATACCCATCAAGCTGCATGTTCAAAATTTTCACTTGTAGAATATGATCACTCTGTTTGCACAGAGGAATTGGATGTTGGAATTCAAAAATGCAAACTGCTACAGATTTAGCTCTATCTATCTATCTATCTATCTATCTATCTATCTATCTATCTATCTATCTGATCATTGAGTTGGATTAATGAAGTAATACAAGTCAGTTATTTCATTTTAGAAGTTTCTTTGAGAAGCTCAATCAAGTATACTAGAGGTCTGTGCTGTAATGGAATCAAATATGCCATATGCCAGGCTGTTATCACTTAGTTCTGAAGTACCGTCACTGTCTGAGACTTCCTCCAAAGTTGATTTCCACCAGCTCGTTTTCTGGAATTTCCCCCCTAAATATTCCCTTTGGTTCAAGAATGGGGATGAAAAGTGTATATTCCTAGATGGCTTTTTAAGTGCCATTATTCTCTATATTCTACAAAGCCTCCTAGTTAATTTAGGCCTTGACAGCCAACTGTTTCCAAAAAGTCTCCATTTCTTAATTTCACCCAGGAGAGAACTGCATCCACTTCTAGGCAAGAAGTTTACCATCAGTGCTGTATGTATTTCTGTTATTCAATTAATGTTTGCTAAATTGAACAATCAGTTGTCTTTGAATTCCTTAGTTCTCACTCAAATAGCTGACTGTTATAAAACTACTCTCAAAATCTTAA
Organism: Rhinolophus sinicus; assembly: GCF_036562045.2. Lineage (NCBI taxonomy): Eukaryota > Metazoa > Chordata > Mammalia > Chiroptera > Rhinolophidae > Rhinolophus > Rhinolophus sinicus. The sequence continues at coordinate 46,612,483 of NC_133758.1, forward strand.
AACTTGAAAGTACTAGTTTATAATGAGCCAGGCAAATCCAGGACTTAAGTTTTGAGCAGGCTTGGTTAGGTGCTTTTAGAAGCTATATTAACTCTTTAAAATCTTGAGGGATCTATTTAGTAAATTGCTAGTTCTGTGCTCATTTACATGGCTGACTTGCTTTAATTTTTAGTTGGGATGGGAAATTAGTAGGGCACAGTGAATGAGCAAAGATATTGTGAATGACTATATGTGAATGGGCCAAACTAGTATAACTGAACGTTATATAGAACATGATAGTTTTCTAAATGTTTGCAATAGTTATTATAAAGGCTGAGGTATTGTAACAAAGATACTTTGAAATATAGTCATACAGGTTATCCTCACTATCTGAAGGTATGAAACCTTTTATAAGCCAAAATGGTATAAAGCAATTATCACTAATTTACATGGAAAATTTTTGAGCGTTCTCAGACTCAAAATTCAATGCATGAACAATGTCTTTATTTCATTCACCATGATTGAAAGGCTTAATTATCTCCAGTTTCATGTTAAGCATAACACCCTTCCAAGATTTCTTAGGCTTTTCTGATACTGTAGGACATATCTTGCTAACAGATGCACAAAATACAATTGACCCTTGAAAAGCACAGGTTTGAATTGTGCAGGTCCACTTATACATGTGTCTTTTTTATTTTATTTTTTATTTTTTTTGTAATGAAAATTTATTGGGGTGACAATGGATAGGAAAATTACACGTTTCAAGTGTACAATTCTGTAATACATCATCTATACATCACATTGTGTGTCCACCACCCAGAGTCAGTTTTCCTTTTATCACCATATATTTGACCCTGTGATTTTTTTACAATAAATACTGTAAATGTATTTTCTCTCCCTTATGATTTTCTTAATAACAACATTTTCTATCTTACTTTATTGCAAGAATATGATACATATACATATAACATACAAAATGTATGTTAATTTACTTTTTATGTTATTGTTAAGGCTTCTGGTCAAGGATTTTTCAAATGCATAGGGGTAGGGTGCCCTAACCCCTGAGTTGTTCAAAGACCAATTGTACATCAAGATAAAGCACACATGCTCACAGACACAGTTTGAAGCTATGGCAGCTTGATGCTGAGATGCTGAGTTCAGGTCCTGGGGAAGGAGCTATGTTGGGTTATTCTTACTGCTCAGGGTACACTGCCTCTAATAAAGGCTCACTGCAAAACAAACGCTAAGTGCTATTTTCTCTTTTTGCTTTTTATAAATGTGAAAATCCTTTTTGGATTTCTTTTGGTTAGAAAAAACATGTACTAACATAGGTCTTTCATAAAGCAAAGTGGCCCAATACAAACTTTCAAAAAGCCGGAGATACCTGTATATACAACGTAGAGATTAGAGAAGTATATGATAGAAAAATAAAGATGTGTTTTTTCCATTAGCTACCCAAGTCAGTGGGTAACTGCTGATGTGAGGTGTTGAGGACAATTCTGCTTCCTTGGATGTGAGATCATCCAAGGACTAAGGATACTTCTATCTAGCTGCCTTGTGTTTTAAGGTGTTGTTTTTGTTCTGGGTCCATATATTTACTTTCCAGCTTTTAGGAAGGATGGAAGGAAAGATTTGGAATGGTAACATTTCCTTTTAAGAAAGTGGCACTAATTATTTCCATTCATATTCCATTGGCAAAAACAGTCATATGGCCAGTCCTAGTTGTAATGTAAACTGGGCAGCCATGTTTACATTAAAACTTGGTGAGTTTCTATGGCTAAATGGAGGATGGAGAATTGTTCTGTGTATTAAAGGGAGATTCCATAGAGTGGAAGTGACAGGACTCAAATGAGGTTATCTCATTTGAGCCTCATGGTGATGTAGGGTTTAATGCTTACTTTTGTCTTACGTTTTATAGAAGATGAAATTAAAGCTGGGAAAGAAAAATAAGTTTAGGTTTATATTTATTATAACTGAAGCCAGTAGATAAATACATCTGATAGATATATGTAATAAATAGAATATTAGAGAAAATGCCAGAAGAAATAGCAGAAAGAACTAAAAGTGAATGCCTCTAAGGAACAGGACTTGAGGTTTGGGTAGGATGGCAAGGAGGCTAATAGTTTTCATTGTAAATATTTTGGTTTAACCTAATTTGTTAAGCTATATGCTTATATTTCTTTATAAGAGTTGAAAATCTAAAGAACAAAGTTTTTCAACCCAGAAGATACTGCTTTTTATTGAAATATATTTGACATATAACATTGTGTAAATTTAAGGTATGCAACATGTTGATTTGATATATTTATATGGATAATATGATTGCCATTGTACCAGTAGTTAACACCCCTATTGTATCATGTAATTAGCTTTTTTGTGTGTGTGGTGGAAATAATTAAGATCTAGTCGATGGGGTTTGAGTTTTTAAAGAACTATATAATAGTCCAGCCTCAGATGTTCCTGTTTTAGCTTCATTATCAAAATCCTGATCAAATCCCCAATGCCAAAAAATGTTGGTGGCTTACCTAACACTCCACAGAGCTGAATCTTGTTCCCTATAGTCTACTACAGCCCTTCGCAGCACTGTGAGTGAGCAGCCAGGTACAGGCCTTGGTCCACTGTGTTCAATTGGGGAATAAGTCAACCTGTTTTATTACTAGATTGACCATGAAGGACACTCAGTCTCTTCCCCTTAAAAATAAGTCCTGGAGCTCTAATGCACACACTGGTGAATATAAACAATATTGTATTATAATCATGAACAAACTTTTTAGAAATATATATATACTTAAGTAAAAATCAGTAGCTATAATTTAGGCAGATAGCTTCCACTTAATCTCTAATAGCCCCTAATAATACTAATCCTGTCTCTAAATGTTCTCTAGGGAATGTTAAATTCTACATCATGATATCTTTATGAAAATAAATACATCAAAAAAAATTCATCCAGTCACATCGAACTCAGTCCTGGTCACCTCCAAATCAGAAATTCACCAAAGATTTGGGCGGTTAGATGAAGAAAACAGAGTTGTCGTGCTTTATTTGGCCAAATATTCACTAACATGTCCAATCTCAATGAGTAATGACCTTTACCCAGTTCTGTGCAACTTGGCTAACTAGGGCAGTGAAGAAATCTAGGTGTAGCAATGCCCTTAGAGATTATTATAGGCTTAGTTAAAATATAAAGCTTATATATAATGCCTTGAATATCTACATGGTCATTCAGCATCTTCTTCATTTATACCTTTCAAGTGATTGGGAGCTCACCACTCATAAGTCATTCATCTCATTGTCTTAAGTATATTCTGTATCTTTCCCCCTCTACGAATCCCAATACACTCAATTTGTAGTAGCTGTATCCTTATGCCACCCTCTCTTCTTCATAGAGCAGTTAGTGTAATCTTTTTAAAATTACAAATTTGATTTTGATACACTTTTACTGCCAGTGATTCCCCATTATCTTTAGGATAGAGTCCAAGCTCCTTACACCTTTGCTCTTCTCTGAGTTTTTTCTACATGGTTTCTTCTTCATGGAACACTGTTCTCCCTTTCTGCACTTGAATCAATCATCTTAGTTAGGTTTAGTTGTCATTTAACATTACTTCCTCTGGTAATCCACCTCATATGCTCTAGACTGGGTTAGTAACATCTTATACTAAAATGATACTCATTGCACTGTGTTATAATTCCCGCTAAATAACAAGCTCCATGAGGAAACTGATCGTTCTGGGCATGCTCACTGCTGTATCTTCAGTACCTTGTACTCTGTCTCCTGGCAGATTCTTGAATAGATTCGTTTGTCCCTGTTTGAATGTCTAGAAATGTTTTCTCTATATTTAATGAAGATCTGTTTCCCTCTGTGGCTACACATAGTTATCCCTGACCTAAAAGAGAGTTCTTCACATATTTGAAAACCACTATTACTCCCTACCTTTAAATATTTTATATTCTGGGTTAACTATTAATACTTTCAAGTTGTCTCATGTTACATGTTTACCTGAGTTTGAGGGAACACAAGAAATACTGTTTGGGCTTTGGACAAATTGAAAGATAGACACAGAGCCACATAAATGGAAACTTATTAAAGATACAAAATAAATTGCAGTATGTGGCTTAAGAGTGGGACAAAATAGGTTTGTTATGACTTATATCTGGCTCCTGTGAACCTGGGTATCGGGACAGTGCAATCATGAAGAATTTGGCTTTGTAGAATATATGTACTTATCCTTAATTACTGTCTTGCAATGTCCTGATGGAGAGGTAAGAATGACTTCCAGTACTTAACATTTAGTTAAGTAGCTCCACCAAATTCATTAATAATTATCACCCATCTTAGAGGTAAATCATGGAATAAAGGACCAGGAAATTAATTGTATTAGAGGTCTCTTCATATGGAAATCTGAAGCAAAAAGAAAGGTATTTCCCCTCTAAAACTGTAGTTAAACCAGGCTTTCCCATCCTATTCCATGCAGTTAATTTTTATAACGTGGGTAGAAGAGTTTATTTTTTATTACTGTCAAATTTATTTCATATCATAATTCTAGACTATCAACTTTATCCTGTGTATTGATCTGCTACCTAATTAATTTACATGCTTCCAGCTTTTATAAACTATGCTTTTGATAAGTAGTTCTATCTTCCAAGTCACTAGATTTACTTTTCAACAGAATGATACAGAAACCTGAAATAGGTATTGAAAGACTCTGACCAATATGAAATTGCATCAGAGAAGCTGTTGTGCCTGAATGTATCACTATTCCCACAGTCATTATACATCCTTGAGTTGTGAATAGTAGCAAAAAGCAGGGGCCATGTGCTATTGTTTGAGGTGGCAAAAAAAAACCAACAATGTTATATACAGACCCTGTCACTGCCTGGTTTTATCTGTAGACCAATTTACCTGACTTAACTTCCAATTAGCAGGTTGTTTTCAGTGTAGAGATACCCTCTCAGATGTAGGACTACACAGAAAACAAAGTACAGTTGAAAATCTTTTCATTTCTTATTATAATTATCCGTAACCACAGTAGTCTTTTATTCTGTTAAAAAAAAAAAGCCTCTTCAATTTCTTTTAAAAATGACTTATAGTTTTCAGCATATAGGTCTTTCACCTCCTTGATTAAGTTTATTCCTAGGTATTTCATTCTTTTTGCTGCAATTGGAAAAGGAATTGTGGGTGTTTTTTTTATTTTTTTATTTCTTTTCTTAGATTTCATTGTTAGTATATAGCAATGCAATGGATTTTTGTGTGTTGATTTTGTAGCCGGCAACTTGACTGTATTTATTGTTTCTAATAGCTTTTTGGTGGAGTCTTCAGGGTTTTCTATATGTAGCACCATGTCATCTGCAAAGAGTGACAATTTAATTTCTTCATTCCCCATTTGGATGTCTTTTATTTCTTTCTCTTGCCTGATTGCTCTGGCTAGGACTTCCAACACTATGTTGAAAAGCAGAGGTGATAGGAGACAGCCCTGTCGTGTTCCTGAATGCAGAACAAACAGCTTCAGCTTTGAACCGTTAATTATTATATTAGCTGAGGGTTTGTCATATATGGCCTTTGTTATGTTAAGGTATTTTCCTTCTATACCTATTTTATTAAGTGTTTTAATCATAAATGGATGTTGTATCTTGTCGAATGCTTTTTCTACATCAATTGATAAAATCATATGATTTTTGTCCTTTATTTTGTTTATGTGATGTATTAAACCATCCTTGTGCCCCTGGGATGAACCCCACTTAGTCGTGATGAATAATCTTTTTAATGCATTGTTGCATTTGAGTTGCTAGAATTTTGTTTAGGATTTTTGCATCTGTATTCATCAGACATATTGGTCTGTAGTTTTCTTTCTTTGTGTTATCCTTACCAGGTTTTGGTATCAGGGTAAAGACATTCCATGCTCATGGATTGGAAGAATCAACATAGTTAAAATGGCCATATTACCCAAATCAATATACAGATTTAATGCAATCCCCATCAAAATCCCAATGGCATTTTTTAAAGAAATAGAACAAAATATCATCAGAGTTGTATGGAACCACAAAAGACCCCGAATAACAAAAGCAAACCTAAGAAAAAAGAGCAATGTTGGAGGTATCACACTCCCTGACTTTAGCTTGTACTACAGGGCAACAATAATCAAAATGGCATGGTATTGGCAGAAAAACAGACACATAGACCAATGGAATAGAATTGATAACCAAGAAATAAACCCACAAGAATATGGACAGATAATTTTTGACAAAGAAGCAAAAAACATACAGTGGAGAAAAGACAGCCTCTCCAATAAATGGTACTGGGAGAATTGGAAAGCCACGTGCAAAAGAATGAAACTGGACTGCTATCTGCCACCACATACCAAAATTAATTCAAAATGGATCAAAGACCTAAACATAAGACCTGAAACAATAAACTGCATAGACGAAAACATAGGTACTAAACTTAAGGACCTCGGGTTCAAAGAGCATTTTATGAATTTGACTCCAAAGGCAAGGGAAGTAAAAGCTAAAATAAATGAATGGGATTATATCAAACTTAAAAGCTTCTGCACAACAAAAGAAGCCATCAACAAAATAAAGAGGTGACCAACTGAATGGGAGAAGATTTTTGCAAACAGCGCCTCTGATAAGGGGCTAAGATCCAAAATATACAAGGAACTCATACAACTCAACAACAAAAAATCAAACAACTCAATTGAAAAATGGGCAGAGGACTGAAGAGACATTTCTCCAAAGAGGATATACAAATAGCAAATAGACTTATGAAAAAATGTTCAACATCACTAATCATCAGAGAAATGCAAATAAAAACCACAATGAGATATCACCCCACCCCAGTTAGAATGGCTATCATCAACAAGACAAATAAGAGCAAGTGTTGGAGAGGCTATGGAGAAAAAGGAACCCTTATACACTGCTGGTGGGAATGCAGATTGGTGCAACCATTATGGAAGGTAGTGTGGAGGTTCCTCAAAAAATTAAGAATAGAATTACTGTATGACCCAGCAATCTCTCTCTTGGGTATCTACCAAAAAAATCTGAAAACATTTATCCATAAAGACATATGTGCTCCAATGTTCATTGCAGCTTGTTTTTACAGTGGCCAAGATATGAAAACAACCAAAATGTCCTTCGATAGATGGATGGATAAAGAAGTTGTGGTATACATACACAATGGAATACTATTTGGTGATCAAAAAAGATGAAATAGTACCTTTGTAACAACATGGATGGATCTTGAGATTATAATGCTAAGCAAAATAAATCAGACAGAAAAAGTAGAGAACCATATGATTTCACTGAAATGTGGTATATAAAACTGAAAACAACAAAAGAACAAGACAAACAAATGAAGGAACAAAATCTCATAGACATAGACAGTAGTTTAGGGGTTACCAAAGAGTAAAGGGGGCGGGGGGCTTTAGAAGAGGGTAAATGGGTTCTAATATATGGTGATGGAATGAGGACTGACTCTGAGTGGTGAACACACAATAGGATTTATAGATGATGTAATACAGAATTGTACACCTGAAATCTATGTAACTTGACTAACAATTGTCACCCCAATAAACTTTAACTAAAAACAAAACAAAACAAAAAGTCTCTTTTGAGCACTTTATCGTTACTGGGTATATTATACTGTGCAGAGCTAATTCAGCCTTTCTATTCTCTTTCTTTCTTACAGATTTGTCAGTGAGGGAAAGAAATTATCATGTGATTCACTCAAGGATCATCACAATTCACACATTTCAGAAGTGAGATTATGCCATTTTAGCTGTATCATCTGCAGTTTCTGTATTTTTGTTACTGAAAAAATAATCAAAACCTCTGTTTTTGAAAACAAACAAGATTATATTGTTATTGATTACCAGATAGTTGGTGGGCATTTAATAACAGCAACAACATTGTTTTAGTAATATTAATCTATATGAGTAGGATCTAATTCTACTTTTATAAAAATTTCAGCTTTCTACTGTCATTCAAAGTGAATTCATACGTCTATTGCAGATCTCAATTTTATATTTGCCTTTAAAATTCATAAAGAGCCACTGATTTAGTTTCCTTATTTCAGTTATAAAAGGAAATTTTATGTTAATTCGAAATAGCCTGCTCATCCCATGATCTATTTTTTTTAGATATTTAAAAGAGTCCTTATACCTACATTAAAATATACATGATGGAATACAACTGGACACATCTAATCATCCAGAATGTATTTCATGCTTGATAATGCTTCATATTGTAAAATGCATTACAATTGAAAAATAGTCTCATATTTCCTGCATAATTCATCTAATTTGTTTTATACAATACTCCAGTGAATATGCAGAATAGATGCTATTTCCTCCATTTCACAGGTTGGGAAACATGGCCTCAGAGAAGTTGTGTTCCTCTGAGGAGGAAACATAACTTGTGTCTGGACCAGAACCTGAACCCTGGTCTGCCAAACCTATCCACTTTACCACAGCTAGCAGTGGTAGGTGGTGTAAGAAATACAAAAGCTGGTGATGACCTTTCTTATGGTGACCTTATATCAAGTTAAGGAAAAGATTATGGTGGTCCTCCATCATATTTGAGATAGTAATTTTGCTTTAAGGCAGTTCTAGTTTTAAGAAGTCAACAATGTCCGAATCATTCTGCCTGGTCATTTTAAAATGCCAGGGCTAGTTGACGTTTTTGTTTCTAGGTTGGTTACTATTTCAATCAACAAATGCTAAGATAAGTAGCAGGCATTGAAGAGAACACTCAATGTCATGTCTCTGAATAATAGCTCTGTGTGTGTGTGTGTGCAGGTAGCTCTAATGAAGCTAAAGGCACTGAGGAGCTAGAATGAGAGACCTGGTTCTTACCCAACTCAGTCATAGCCTACTCGAGTGATCTCAGCCAAGTCACTTCAAGCCTTGCACTCAGGTTTTCCTGAGTATAGTGTGAGAATAATAAACCCTACCTCACAGGATTGAGAAGGGGTTTATATATGAAAATTACTTATGACAAATTTTGTAAAGTAGAAAGTGCTGTACAAATGTTAAGTATATTATTTTTAATCCTGAATCATTTTCAGATTGGAGAAGAATATAATATATGTTAACTTTGCTTCTCGAAAAAAGCCAATAAACAGAATATGGTCCTCTTTGAATAAATATGCAGGCTACATCTAAAAATGTAAAATTCAAACTCTTGCTTGCATTTTGTATCCATGTTCTGGAAAAAAAGAAAAAATGTTCTGTTCTTTTTTTGTGAGCACAATATCCAGCATATGCTATTATAGTTACCTAAAATAAGACATAATTTGGTCACTGTGAAAGGATGCTTCTACAAAGGTGGTTTAGTAAAAGCAGTATTTCTATAATTCAAAATTGTTATCTTTTGTTGATGTGCTTTCCAGTACACTGTTGATGTGCTTTCCAAAGCACATTGTTGATGTGCTTTCCAATATAAAGCCTAACAGTTCACAGACTCAGAAAGTCACACCAAACATTACTTCAATCCATAGAACAGCTGGACTAAACGTGGGCTACAGTATCTGTAGGTGCAAGGGAGGAGAGGGCAGTTGACCCAGCAGTCACAGCCCTGCACCCCTGATTTTCACCTTTGTGTTGGTGTTCTCTCACAAATTATTGGTGCCACCAGAGCACTGCACTGTCCTCTAGGGAGCCCTGATTACCCTTTCAAGCTCTGGCTCCACTTTGCTGATAAAGCTGTGCCCCCCATGGCCTGGACTCTGAATGGTGCTGTGATTACAGAAACTGAACCCAAAAGTATATTCAAATCATCTTGAATTCTTCACTTACTTTTCTTGAATTCATCTTGGATCTCTTTCATCCATACATATATGCATTTCATCTGCTTCCATACTGCTTGCAAATGATTCACCTCCAGTTCTATACTATGCTTTTTCATCTCCCCTTCCACCGTCTTTCCTCTAGATTCTACATCACAGGCGCAGGCACCTAACATATATGTAAACAATCTGTCTTGTAAAGCAGCCCCATCACTGAAAGGAAGGGAGGGGAAGACACAGAGAACCAAGCTGGAGTCTTTTTCCATGGGAGGAAGGAAGACAATGTTTAAGAACCTTCTTGTTTTAGTTTTTATCCCTTGATACTTCTTTCTGTGGTTACCTTCAGAATAATTGAGAGAAATTGTAATACTCAGAGACTTTATTAACTACCTAGGGGGTATATTAAAAAAAAAATATGAAATTTGTAAGTAATCAGCTTCCTCGTGTGACTCAGAAATACCACACTATATTCAAAGGCTGATAGGAGAAGAGAGCCTCATGCTAGATGCAAACTCTTAATATGTGATCCCAGCACACTATCTGATTTTCTTGCTGTTCTGTTTCATTTTTTACCTCAGGCTCGCACTTCACCTTTTTTTTTTTTTTTTTTAAACTGTCAAATAACTTTCCTTCCGGGAATAAAGAGAAAGATGTACTTTTAGAGGGGGATGGATTATTGGAGTTATTTCCTCTTGAGGAAAGTTAAGTGTGATTCATTGCAGTCATTTTTAAACTCCATTGTGCTTTAGAATCATCTCTGAAGTACAGTCATGCACCACTTGCTGGGGATATGGTCTGAGAAATGTGTCCTTAGGTGATTTCATTGTGTGAATATCATGGAGTCACTTACACAAACCTATATGGCAAAGCCTACTACACACCTAGGCTATGTGGCATAGCCTACTGCTCCTAGGCTACAAGCCTGTACAGCATGTTACTGTACTGTACAAAACAACATGAGAGTAAATCAAGCACAAGAGAAAAATTATGCAATCAAGAGACTCAGTAAATACGAGATGTATGAAGCTGCTGCTTGCATAACATACCATACTGCTTTACAGCAAACTTCTTTTATAAGTAGAAAGAATACACTCTAAAATAACAATAAAAGCATTGTTAGTAAATACATAAACTAGTAACACAGTCGTTTATTATCAAGTACTATGTACTGTCTATAGTTGTGTGATAGTTTCATAGGACTGGGATCGCAGGTTTGTTTACACCACCATCAGCACAAACACCTGAGTAATGCATTGTGCTGTGACATTAGGATGGCTACAAACTTACTAGGTACTAGGAATGTTTCAGTTCCATTACAATGCTATGGGACCACCATTTTATTTGCAACTTGTTCATGGAAACCAATGTGGGGCACATCACAGAGTACTTCATAAAATGAGATTCCTGGGCCCAACACACAAAGATTCTGATTCAGTAGTTTTTTTTTAAATTTTTTTAAATTTTTCAATTGCAGTTGACATACGATGTTACATTAATTTCAGTTGTACACATAGTGATTAGTCATTTATAAAATTTATGAAGTGATCACCCCAACAGGTCTAATACCCATCTGACACCATGCATAGTTATTACAATATTATTGTCTATATTCCCTGTTATACTCAACATCCCCATGACTATTTTGCAACTATGGTACCAATTTGTACTTCTTAATCCCTTCTCTTTTTACCCATCTCCAAAACTCCCCTTCCATCTGGCAACCATCAAAATGTTCTCTGTATCTATGAGTTTGTTTCTGTTTTGTTTGTTCATTTATTTTATTTGTATATTCCACATATAAGTGAAATCATATTGTATTTGAATTTCTCTGTCCAACTTATTTCACTTAGCATAATATCCTCTAGGTCCATCCATGTTGCAGATGGCAAGATTTCATTCTTTTTTATGGCTGAGTAATATTCTACTGTATATATGTACCACTATCCATTCATCTATTGAATGGCACTTAGGTTGCTTCCATATCTTGGATATTGTAAATAATACTCGAATGAATACATGGATACATCTATCTTTTCAAGTTAGTGTTTGTGTTTCTTCAGATTAATACTCAGAAAGTGGAACTGCTGCATCCTTCTTTGTCTCTTGTTATAGACTTTGTTTTAAAGTCTATTTTGTCTGGTGTAAGTATTGCTACTCCAGCTTGTTTTTTCATTTCTATTTTCATGAACTATCTTTTTCTATCCCTTTATGTTCAGTCTGTATCTTTTTTTTAACATCTACAGTGAGTCTTTTGTAGGTAGCATATGTAGGAGCCTCGTTTTCTTATATATTCAGCTACCAGATGTATTTTGATTACAGCATTTAATCCATTTACTATTAAAGTAATTTTTGATAGATATGTACTTTTCCCCCCATTTTACTGTTCATTTTTTCTTCTTCTTTTTAAAGAAGTCCCTCTAAGATTCATTGTAATACTGAAAGTTTGGTGGTGATGAATGTTTTTTTTTTAGCTTTTTTCTTCTCTGAGAAGCTCTTTACCCTTCCTTTGATTTTAAGTGATAGCTTTGCTGAGTACAGTAATCTTGATTATACATCCCTGCTTTTCATCACTTCAAATATTTTCTGCCAGTCCCTTCTGGCCTACAAAATTTCTGTTGAGAAATCAGCTGACAGTCTTATGGGAGCCCCCTCATAGGTAACTAACTGCTTTTTTTTCTTGCTGCTTTTAAGATTCTGTGTTTGTAATTAAGCTTTGGCATTTTAATTATGATGTGTCTTGGTGTTGGCCTCTCTGAATTCATCTTCTTTGGGACTCTCTGAGCTTCCCGGGCACCTATGTATGTTTCCTTTACCACATTAGGGAAGTTTTCAATCATTATTTGTTCAAATAGGTTTTGAATTCCTTGCTCTCTCTCGTCTCCTTCTGGTACTCCTCTGATGTGAATGTTGGTATGCTTGATGTTGTCCCAGAGGCCCCTTAAACTGTCCTCTATTTTTTGGATTCTTTTATCTTTTGCTGTTCAGATTGGATGTTTTCTGCTACCTTGTCTTCCAATTCTTTGATTGATCTTATGTTTCATCTAATCTACTGTTCACTCCCTCTAATATATTGTATTTTTTATTACCGTTATTGTTTTCTTTATTTTTGACTGGTTCTTTTTTATATTTTCTATCTCCTTTATTATGTTTCCTATCTCTTCGTTGAAGTTCTCAGTGAGATCATTGGGCATCCTTATCATAGTGTTTTGAACTCTGCATCTGGTGGAGTGCCTGTCTCCATTTTCTTTAGTTCTTTTTCTGGAGCTTTGTTTTGTTATTCCATTTGGGACATGTTTCTTTGTCTCCCCATTTTGGCTACCTCCCTGTGTTTGTTTCTATGTATTAGGTAGAGCTGCTATGTCTGCTGGTCTTAGTAGAGTGGCCTTATGTAGTAGGTGTCCTGTGAGGCCCAAGGCACAATATCCCTGGTTACCTGAGCCAGGTGCTCCAGGAGTGTCCACTGTGTGGATTGTGTGTACCCACCTGTTGTCATTGAGCCTTGGTTGCTGTTTGCATGTCAGTGGGAGAAAATGACCCTTGTGCTGATTTGTTGTGATAACTGGCCTTGACTACAGTGAAGGAGTTGTTGTGCAGGGAATGACGCTATGGAGCAGGATTCACTTTAACAAGGCTCTGGTGCCTGCCTAGTCTGCCTTTCAGTTGTGTCATCTACAGAGTCAGCCATGTGGTGCTCCATTTCTGTCCAAAGCTGGCAAATGGGCATGCCAACTCTGGGGCCTACTGGGAGAGTCCCTGCTGTAGGCAAAGTTTAGTTGCAGCCTGTGCCCTGCCAGGAGTCACTTGGCATGAACCACAGAGCATTCCACAGATGGCTGCCACCTGCTCTGGGCTTGGAGGTGCTTGGGACAGGCCAAGCTGCAAACTGAGGCTGGCTGCTGCTAGTGCCAGGCTTAGGACTGCTCAGCAAGAGGAACAGGGCATGCTGAGGTCAGATGTTGGTTGTTTAGGTTTTGTGAACCTTTGAGAGATTTTATGAAGTGTGCAACATGAGCCAACATTGGTCATTTGTATGGTAGAGCCACTGCAAGTAGCTTGGGTGTGCTTGAAAGTTGGGTGGGGTGGGGTCTCAGGAAATCACCGGAGCAGGACAAAGGAATGGTGTTAGCCAGGTTGATGGAGACTCAGATATGGTGTTTGCCTGGATCTGAATGCCATGAGTAGGGAGGGCTCAACAAATAAACAGTGTCTTCCACTAGCTCCTCCATTAGGGAGAAAGCTGCCCCTCCAGCCCTCACCCTGAAGTCAGACAGCTCAGATCCTCCCCATATGTTCCAGGCACCTTTCAAGCTGTTGCCCTTGCTCTGAGTGAGTCCATCAGTGAGTAAATTCATGTGTGGTCCCTTTAAGAGGTGCGCCTGGGACTGCACCTGCCCTCACCTCCAATGGTTTTCACAGCCAGAAATTGTGGGGACTTCTCTCCCCAGCAGTGGAACCCTGGGCTGTGGAACCCGGTGTAGAGCTGGGACCCTGGGCTTTTCCAGACAATCTCCACAGCCAAAATATGTCTCCCAATTTTTAATGGTCACACACTGATGTTGAACCAGCCCATTCTGTGTCTCTGCCCCTCCTACCAGGCTTGAGGTGGCTTCTTCTGTATATCTTTAGTTGTAGGGCTTCATTTCAGCAATAATTCAGGCAATTCTCAATGATGGTTGTTCTCTGGTATACTTGTAATTTTGATGTGATCATGAGAGGAGGCAAACACAGTGTTTACCAACTCCATCCTTTTGACTGGAAATTACTTATGCATTTTCAATTTGTGGTCTTCCTCCATTATAATGTAAGCCCATGACAATGGCAGGTTTTTGTCTTTTTCTTTTGTCCACCAATATATCCACAGCACCCAGAATAATACCTGACAAAGAGGAGTCACTTAAATAGTTTCCAAATATTTCAGATCTGTGGATATTAATTAAAAATGTAGGAAATAACATCTGTTATGTTCTTAAATGCCATTATTTCTTTATAGTTTAGAGTTTTGTTCCTAAAGAATTTGGAACCTAGAAAAAATAATTTCAAGTTTCTTTTTAAACAACAAAAAGTAAATAAATAAACTCTAGGTTGTATATAAAAGTTTAAAGAAGCATGCCTGTATTGGCAGTTTATGCACACATCCAAGTATAGCCTCTGTGACATTTGCTTTCCAGACACATTTTGCCTCTTAGTCCATTCTCTGACCAAGGTGTTTGACACTAAGTACAACTTCATGTCCATACTCTACCATCAAGTTATTTTCTAAGACATAACCATTAATCAAATAGATAATAAAAATGCCACTTGCCATTTTTAATTGTTTTTACCTTAAACTTTACTATATGTCATTGATGCCAGTCTATTCGGATTTAAGCAGCCTTGGTTTATTTTATTCAGTACATATTTTTAAAAACATATTTTTGAAACTAGTCTGTCAGCATCTGCAACTACTCAGCAAGTCTAACTTCTTAACATTTTCTTTTAACAGCATGGCACTGTTGTAAAAAATTAATCCTGTGAACCAGGTTCTACAGGAACATCATTTAAAGTAATGAAGAAGGGAAAAAATGGGATATTTTCATAGCAGAAAGTAACTTTAAGTTAAGAACAGAGAAGTTATTTAGGATATCAACATGTTAAATTGTACTTTTCATTCATGTACCTAATTTTTTTAATATCATTTCCTCAAAGTTTATAGTGCTAACAACTGAAGATGTACCCTATGTTAAAGTCATCCTGCAAAATGCAGTACAATGACAACTTAAATGACACCACTAATCTTCTCTTTTGAATTGAGGGCTCATTCTGCTAAAACCACTAATCAAACTGACAATCAATAAGTTGCAATGCACTTAATGGGTTCAAAGTAAATGTGTGTTGAATTAATAGTTCAAAGACTCTGATGTGTCGTTTTTGCATTGTTAACAAATTTGTTAGAGAGAGCAGAGAAACAAGTCTGATCACCTAGTGAGGAAATTCTAACCATCAGTAAAATAATGTGAAGGCTGCAAGCAGAAGATTGAAAAAATTAAGTTAATCTATAAACTATATAGGCAAACTATATATAAACTATAACAATGATCTTTTTTACCTTTATATTATGATGTTTATACGTAGTAGCAAATAACATGGAAAATTTTCTTATTTAGCCTATAACTTACAGTTTGCCTAAGACAATGGCCCTAGAGCTAAGAATGGCTTTATATTTTTAAAGTTGTGTAAGAAAAGGAAGAAAAAAATAAAAACGGAAGAAAAAGAAGCCATAGTGGCAGCATCACCTTCAATAGAGACCATATGTGCCTGCAGAGCCTAAAATATTTGCTATTTGGCCCTTTACAGGAGAAATTTGCCAACCCCTGATCTGGAAAACTGAATGCTATGTAGTCATCAAACGTGACAATGTAGACATATACTTTTTAAATGAAATGATGTCACAGTGTATTAAGCTTAAAATACAAGTTAAAGGAATCTATGAAGATAGTTAAGTAGGAAGCACCAAGAATCTGTTTCCCAACCCAGACAACAATTGCATTGGCAGAATCTATCTGGGAACTCTGACACCTATTGAACACTTATAACTTCCAGAATAGGCTTCAGCAGTAAAATGTTGCCATTAATTTTGGTCAATTTTAGCTTTTAGCATGGTAGCAGCTACCCATCTCTCACCCCCAGCCATGGGGCAGGCAGCAGAACATGTGTTCCAAGAGCAACCTGCTCACAGTTTATAGCAGCCAAGATAGACAAAAAGAACCCTGCCTTCCAAATGTGGAGGGTCTGTGTTCTGATCACTTATTGCTGCCCCTGACCGTATAAGTACAGACAAAGAGGTAGGTGGCCATTGTTGTTGCAACTTCTTCCTCTGATTGAAGAGATTTCCAGTGTATTTAAAGAGTCAGTACTCTTCCCACCCATTAATTTTTCTTTTTTTCTCCTTTTGGGAGCTAGACATTAAAGACCAGGACATTAAAAAGCAATTGTATGTATGGGGGAAATCAGAAAATAACTGCAGGTTCAGAAAAGGTTGGAGAAGACCTTAGGTTTACACCTTACGCTGGTCCTTGCCAGAGAGACATCCTACCAAAAAAATAAACAAACAAAAACAATAATAATAATTTTAAAAAAACAGCAAACTTTGGGAAAGGGGAGAATCTGATTTCTAGAGTTACTACGTTATTAGATTCAAATATCTAGTTTTCAAGGAAGAGTCACAAGACATACAAAAACAAAACAAGGGCAGAAGGGTGGCTCAGTTGGTTAGAGTGGGAGCTCTGGGCAACAGGGCTGCCTGTTTGATTGCCACATGGGCCAGCAGGCTGCACCCTCCGCAACTAGAATGAAGTCAATGAGCTGCTGCTCAGCTCCTGGGTGACCAGATGGCTCAGTTGGTTGGAGAACACGCTCTCAACTACAAGGTTGCTGGTTCGACTCCTGCAAGAGATGGTGGGCTGCACCCCTGCAACTAAGATTGAATACGGCACCTTGAACTGAGTTGCCACTGAGCTCCCAGATGACTCAGATTGTTGGAGCATGTCCTCTAGACCACAAGGCTGCTGGTTCGATTCCCACAAGAGGGGGCTGCCCCCCTGCAACAACGGCAACTGGACCTGGAGCTGAGCTGTGCCTTCCACAACTAAGATTGAAAGGACAACAACTTGACTTGGGAAACTCCCAGAATTACACACTGTTCCCCAATAAAGTCCTGTTCCCCTTCCCCAATTAAAAAACAAACAAGCAAATAAACAAAGACAGGAAGGCACAGCCCATTTAAAGGAAAAAAATCAACATAAACTGTCCCTGAGAAAGACCTGATGGAATATCTACTAGACAAAGAATGTTAAACAACTATCTTAAAGATGCTTAAAGAACTAAAGGAAGATGTGGAGAATGTCGAGAAAACAATGTATGAGCGAAATGGAAATATCAGTAAAGAAACAGAAAACCTGAAAAGAAACCAAAAATGAAATTCGGGAGCTAAAAAAATAAAACTGAAATAAAAAAATGTAAAGGCAGATTTAAGCAGGCAGAAGAAAGACTTGATAAAGTGAAGTTTGGCCAATGGAAATGATTGAGTCTGAGGAACAAAAAGAGAAAAAATTGAAGAAAAATGAACAGAGCCTAATGGACCTTTTTGACATCAGTATCAGGTCAATATACACATTATAGGAGTCCCAGATGGAGAAGAGAAAAATAGAAAAGGGCACAGAAAATATTTGAAAAAAATAATGGCTGAAAACTTCAAAAGTTTAATGAAATACATAAATACTAACATCTGAGGAGCTCAATGAACTCCAAGTAAGATGAACTAAAAGAGACCCATAATAAGACACATTATAATCAAATCTTTGAAAGCCAAAAGCCATGAGAGAGAGAATCTTTAGAGCAGCAAGAGAGAAGTGACTTGTCACCTATAAGGGATTAGCAGTTTATCATCAGAAAGTTTGGAGACCAGAAGGTAATGGGACAAAATATTCAAATTACTAAAAAAAGATAACTGTCAATCAAGAATTCTCTACTGGTAATCTTTCAAAAAATGAGAGAGAAATTAAGACATTTTCAGATAAACAAAACCTGAAAAAGTTCATGACCACTAGACATTCCTGCAAGAAATGTTCAAGGGAGTCCTGTGGGATGAAATGAAGGGACATTAGACAGTAACTCAAAACCATATGAAGAAATAGAGCTCCAAATAAAGATAAAAACATGGGCAATTATAAAAGCAATAGTGTAATATTATTGTAATAATGGTTTGTAACTCTACTTTTTATTTTTGATATGATTTTAGAAACTAATACATTTTTTAGAAAACAAGTATTAGTATAAAAGCTAGTTTTATTGTAATTTTAGTTTATCAGTCTATATTTTGTTTTCTAAATATTTTCAGATTAATGCATTTAAGAGAATTATTAGTTCATATTTTGGTGTACACAAAGTTTAAAGATGTAATTTTGTAACATCAACAATTGAAAGTGGTGGGGATGAAGCTGATAAAGGAGCAGAGTTTTTATATGTTATTGATGTTAAGCTGGTATAAATTC
This sequence comes from Rhinolophus sinicus, assembly GCF_036562045.2. Taxonomy (NCBI): domain Eukaryota; kingdom Metazoa; phylum Chordata; class Mammalia; order Chiroptera; family Rhinolophidae; genus Rhinolophus; species Rhinolophus sinicus. The sequence goes on from NC_133758.1 coordinate 46,631,269, forward strand.
AAATTACAGTGTTATAACTTCAGGATGTTAAATGTAATCCCTATGGTAGCCACAAAGAAAAAATAGCTATAGAATATATACAAAAAGAAATGAGAAAATAATTTAAATATTTTATATAATAATCAACAAACACAAGAGAAGATAGTAATGCAAGAAATGAGGGTGAAAAAGATATCAAGTATATAGAAAATAAATAGCAAAATGACAGAAGTAAGTCCCTTCTTCACAGTAATTACTTTAAATGTAAATGAATTAAACTCTACAATCAAAAGACAGAGCTTGGCAGAATGGATAAAATTCACTATCCAACTGCATACCATCTACAACAGACTCACTTTAGATCCAAAGACAAAAAAAGATTGAAAGTGAAACTGTGAAAAAAGATATTTCGTGCAAATACTATTGAAAAGAAAGCAGGTATGGCTATATTAAAATTGTACAAAATAGACTTTAATCAAAAAAGTTTACAAGAGACAAAACACATTTTTAAAATAGTTCAAGACAGTAAGAAGTTATAACAATTATAAACATCTGTATATTAAGTAACAGTACCAAAATATTTGAAGCAAAACCTGACAGAACTGAAGGGAGAAATAGACAGTCTACAATAATAGTGCGATACTTCAATACCCTATTCTCAATAATTGATAGAAAACCCAGAGACAAGGTAAGTAAGAAAATTTAGGACTTAAATAACAAAATAAACCAACTACTGTAGACCTAACAGACATATACAGAACATTCTACCTAACAACAGCATAGACATTCCTCTCATGTACTTATGGCACATTTTCCAGACTAGAACATATGTTAGGACAGAAACTAAGTTTCAGTAAATTTAAGAAGAAGAGATCATACAAAGTAGTTTCTCCAACCAAAACAGGAAAAAGTCCAAAATCAATAACAGGAGTAAAACTGGAAAATTCAAAATGTGTAGAAATTAAAAACACACTTTTAAACAACCAAGTGGTCGAAGAAGAAATCACATAGAAATTAGAAAATACTTAGAGATAAAGGGAAGCAAAAACACAACATACCAATACTTATGGGATGTAGTTAAGGTGTGCTAAGATGGAAGTTTATAACTGTCAATGCTTTACATTAAAAAATAAGAAAGATCTCAAACCAACAATTTAACCTCTCAATTTGAGGGGGAAAAAAGAAGATTAAAAACAAAAGCTAGATGAAGGAAGTAAATAAAGATTAGAACAGAGATAAACAAAATAGAGAATGAAGACATCATCAAAATTGACAAATCTTTAGCTAAGTGTATTAAGAAAAAAAGAGAAGATTCAAATTACTAAAATCAGAAATGAAAGTGGAGACATTACTACTAATTCTACAGAAATAAAAAGGATTATAAAAGGGTACTATAAACAATTGTACACCAACACATTGGATAACTTAGATGAAATGGACAAGTAACTACAAACATGAAACCTATGAAGACTAAATTGCAAAGAAATAGAAAATATGAATAGACCTATAACTAAACCAGTAAGGAGATTGAATCAGCAATTAAAATTCTCTCAACAAAGAAAAGCCCTGGACCTGATAGCTTTACTAGTGAATTCTACCAAACATTTACAGAGGATCCAACTCTAGATCGTCCCAAACTTTTCCAAAATATTGAAGAGGCGGGAACATTTCTAACTCATTCTGAGGCCAGCATTAGCATGAAACCATACAAAGCCATAAATAAGACACTATAAGAAAACTACAGTCAGATATCTCTTATCAACATTAATGCAAACATTTTCAAACTTAACTAAAAAGAAGAAGACTTACTCAATGAAAACTACAAAACATTGCTGAAAGAAATTTTAAAAAGTTATAAATAAGTAGAAACACATCCCATGTTCATGGATTGAAAGGCATAATATTGTTAAGATGTCAATACTACCCAAAGTGATCTACAGATTCAACGCAATCCTTATCAAAACCCAGTGATACTTTCACAGAAATAGAAAAACTCATTCTAAAATTTATATGGAATCTCAAGAGCCCCCAAATAGCCAAATAATCTTTAAAAACAAAAACAAAACTAGAGGACTCACACTTCCTGATTTTAAAACTTACTCCAAAGTAACAATAGTCAAGAGAGTGTGGTACTGGCATAAAGACAGACAGACCAATGGAATAGAACAGAGAGGTTGGAAATCAATCCTTATGTATATGATTTTTGATAAAAAGAAAAGGTGCCAAAACCATTCAACAGGAAAAGAACAGTCTTTTCCATAAATGTTGCTGGGAAAACTGGATATCCGTATGCAAAAGAATCCAGTTGGATTCTTACCTAACACCACATATAAAAATTAACTCAAAAGAGATCAAATACCTAAATGTAAGACTATATTAATGTAACTATAATGTGAGCCCTAATTATAAAACCTTTAGAAAAAAACATAAGGCAAGAGCTTCACAACATTGGATTTGGCAATGATTTCTTGGATATGACACCAAAGGCACAGGCAACAGCAGAAAAAGTAAACAAATCACATTTCATGCCAGTTAAAAAATTTTATGCATCAAAAGACAATATCAACAGAGTAAAATAGCAACCCAAACAATGGGAAAAAAATATTTGCAAATCATTTGTCTGATAGGGATTAATATCCAGAATATATAGAGACTTCCTGACACTCAACAACAATAAAAACAACTTGATTCAATAACAAAAACCTTAATATATATTTTGCCAAAGAAGATATATAAATATTTGATAAGTACATGAAAAGATGCTAATATTATAATTGATAGGTCGGCCAGTAAAGGAACGTGCATGGTCAGGCAAGTTAAGAAAGTTTTTGTTGTAAGAGAGAAAAGTATATTGCGCTGAGCAAAAGATGGCTACAGCCTGGACTGAATCTAGAGAAGATTGTAGCCCCCAAGGGAAGGGTTTTATAGGGGCTGTGCTGACAGGGTAGCATTATTTGAACAGAAAATGTTGGCTGCCTGTAAGCCAGTAGCTGTTTTGTGGTGTTTTCTGTTATCGCAAGTTTGGCTCTGTCTGCAGGTGCAGACCAACAGCTATTTTGTTGTTTTCTTGCAGACATGGCTCTGTCTGTATGTCAAGGTCTTTGAGACCTAACATTCAGAGACCTAACATTAATTCAAGGTCTCTAACATTCAGAGACCTAACAATAATCACTAGGAAAATGCAAATCAAACCTACAGTGAGATACCACCTGACACCCACTAGAATGGTTACTGTGAAAAACACAAAAACAAAACAAAATAAACAAAATAATACCACATTTGGGAAAAGATGTGGAGAAAGTGGAACACTTGTGCACTGTTTGTAGGGACATAAAATGACACACCTATTGTGGAAAATAGTGTGGTGGTTCCTCAAAAAAATTTAAAAAATAATTACCATATGATTCAGCAATTCAACTTCTAGGTATATACCTGAAAGAATTGAAACCCAGGTCTTGAAGAGGTATTTGTACACCAGTGTTCACTCGTAGCAGTATTCACAGTAGCTAAAATGTGGAAGCAATCCAAGTATCCATGGATAGATGAATGAGTAAGCCAAATGTGTTAGACAGAACAATTTAGCCTTAAAAAGAAAGGGAGTTCTGACACATGCTATAACATGGATGAACTTTATGGATATTATACAAAGTGAAATAGCCAGTCACACACACAAAAAAATCACTGTATGTTTCCATTTACATGAAGTACCTAGAGTAGTCAAAATCATAGAGACAGAAAGTAGAATGGTGGCTGCCAGGGGCATAGGGAACGGGAAATAAGGAGTTATTGTTTAATGGGTATAGATTTTCAGTTTTATAAATTGAAAAGAATTAGGGAGCTGGATGTTGAAGATGGTTGCAGAACATTAGGAATGTACTTAATCTCACAGAACCATATACTTAAAATGATTAAGATGGTAATTTCATGTTATGTGTATTTTACAAGAAACTAGGAAAAAGCAAGTTAATTATATCTGTATAAAGTATATATACATATACATTATATAGATTATATATATGGAAAAGGCATAATATATGTATGTGTGTGTGTATATATATATATATATATATATATATATATATATACAGAGTTATTAAAATTATTTTCTTGGAATGATGAAATTATAAAGAATTTTCCTTTCCTTTCCTGATAAAATATTTTCTAATTTTATTTTGTATAGTAAGAATATTGGATGTTTTTACTGCTACGTGAGATGAGGACTGAAAATGTGTACACATGCACATACATCTTTCCATAGGAGGAGGAACATTCAAAAAGAAAGCAGGAAAACTTGTCAGGTAGGCAATAAATTCATGACTCCAATTCTGTCTGTCTGTGTTGATAACAAGAATCTGGACATAGAGCAGGATCTTTGAGTTTAACTATGTCTGTTGTTTGACAACTGGATTGAGCAAAGATGCACAGCTCTTCTCTCCTAGTGCAGTCTCATTGACTGTACTTGGAGGTTTTTCCTACTGGGCCCAGCCGTAGTCTTAATTTTGGTTGGATATTGCCTGATAGCAGCAGGAAGTTCAGCAACAAAATGCCATGATGCCAGTGGCTACTGGGTCAGCAAGTTACCATAAGGTCTGAGAAGTGAAAACAGCTGCCTTCCAGAGTCTCACTCAAGCAGAGGTGGTACAAAACCAGCAGCAACTCAATAAGGAGTTCCAAGCATCCCAAAGCCTCCTCGTGGTGACAGAATACTGTCCATGGGACATGAACAGCACCAGTAGGTGTTTCATTGAAGCCAACATTGAACTAAGATATGCTCCAAGAGCATGGCACTCCTCAAAACAACAGACTGCCCATTGCATGCTCAGGACAGTGAACTATAGCAGCAGGGGTTAACATGGCATCTGGCAACAGCCTGGTACTCTCAGTGGAGGAATTGGTGCAGCTGGTTACCCATATGTTAGAGGAATCTTTTAACTATAGGTTTCTGATCTTCCATTCTTTATTTTATTCTATTTTTCATTGATAAGTCAAGGTTATCATGGCTTCATATAAGCACAGTTATAGTTTTAACCCTCTTCTTTGAATCTCTCTAGCTCCAGACACTTATTTTCATAATCTGTCAGATGCCCTCAACAATTGAAGGGCATAACTTACTATTAAAATTTCTCTTCCCCTTTCTAAATCCTAGCCTAAAACTTTGACTTTAACTAGTTTGCTTCTGAATATGTAAATATAATGGAAAAGAAAAAGAGGTTCCAGTTTTTATCTCTTTAAAAAAATATATGAGCTGTTACATATTAATAGCTCGGAGGTTGTTTCCTTAAATGACTGTGGCCCTGAAAGTGCAAAAATCATGTTCTTCAGGCTGTTGCAGTCCTTGAACTTCTGTGACTTTCTAAAGTCATTACGAAGAGAACCAGCAAGATTGCTAATGGATTTTTATCACTTCATTGAGTAGATATAATATTTGGTGCATGTTTAGAAATAGTTATAATATGTGTTTTCACACAAATATATTTGCATAAAATCTGTGTAAATTTTAAATGTTTTACATAGAAGAACTGTACATGATAATCTTTTAAAAATCATAGTTACATTCTCACATGTAAAACAAAACAAAAATCCAAACCAAAACAAAGCCCTCAATTTCTGTAGGGCAGCAGGAGACTAATATACCACTTTTCTTTTCCCTACAGAGTACAACCAAATTATTTTAATCAGACACCGTTGATATAATGTATCTGCTTAGGTTTTGTTTGCAAGCTACAGAAATCACTCTATTCAAACTAGCATAAAGAAATTTATTGGCATATTGGCAAACTTAGCATAAAGAAATCATTCGGCCTTGTAGAATTGGTAGAGGAAAGACAGAATCCAAAGGAAACTGGAATGACTTCTGCTTTCAACCAAGATGGAGTAACAGGGACCAGATTTACCACCCCACCAGAAATTCTCACAAAATGTTAAAAATATATGAAACCATAAATTTCAAGACCTTGGACAACAGACAGTGAAGGACAGTGACTCCTGAGAGATGGGAAATAAATTACATGAATCCTGTGAGTCTCACAGTTTATATTCTGTAAAGAGTTTCTAGGCCATGGTATAAGGAAGGGGGAACCCACGTAGAATCTAGATTGAGGAGACAGAGCACAGACTCCAGGGGAAATAAGGCAGCAAAAATTCATTGGACAAAGTACAGGACAAGAGAGAACTGCCCAAGATAAACCCAGACATCTGTGCAGGGTCCCAAATATGCAGCTGAGTGCTGATGATGGCATGCATTGTGAGGAGACTATTCAAGGCTGGAGAAAAAACCAACAACAGAAAGGATAAGAGATAATAATGAATACCTAAGCCAAGAGTAGTGCCTCTTCTGACTGGAACCTTATTAGTAGAATCCATCCATGGAAGGGTTTTGCCTCAATAGTGAAAAACAATAATAAGTCCTAGAATGAATTGTGCTTACTTTATCTAACAACTCATAAAAGTAAGGCTCAAAAGCAGATGTAAGAAAATTAAGACCTGTGGGCCAAATCCAGCTTGTGGCCTATTTTTGAATGTCCTACAAGCTGAGAATTTTTTTTACATTATTCAAGAGTTGTATGAAAAGAAAATATAAAGAATATTCCATAGAGATAGTATATGGCCCACAATGTCTAAGATATATACTATTTGACTCTTTATAGGAGGTATTAGCTAATACCTGCTCAAAAGGATCAATCCTCCCAAGCAACTTAACTATCTCATAGAGTGAAGCTTGAGAATATTTATATGAATAACTAAGTATATAAATAAATATTCAAAACTCAGCATGCTAAACTTTACAAAGTCTACCATCCAACAAAAGATGGCAAGTCAGGCAAAGAAATAGGAAAAATAGAACCTATAATGTGGAGAGAGAAATTAATAAAAATTGACCTAGAATTCACATTCTCAGACAAGGACATTAAAAAAGGTAGAATTATCAGACAATCACATTAAATGCGTCATTATACTATATTCTATATACTTAACATGGAAGGCATTTTTTTTTCCACCATCATCATCATCATCGCTGTCAGCACTCAATAAATTGTATGGATTTGAAACTGGTATTAAAGGTTGAGAGTGCATACAACATATTTTCTTTCTTTACTGGGGTGACAATGGTTAGTAAAGTTACATAGGTTTCAAGTGTGTATCTCTATAATACATCATCAATATATCACATTGTGTGCTTACCACCCAGAGTCAGTTCTTCCATCACCATATATTTGATCCCATTTACCTCTTCTGACACCACCCCTCTATACTCATATGTGAGACATAAAACTGAAAGGAACAAAGGAATGAGACAAAGAAACAAAAAGTCGTGGACACAGACAGCAGTTTAGTGGTTACCAGAGCATAAGGAAGGCATTTTTTAAAAACCCTGAATTGAACTTCTAGATAGAAAACTGCACTGAACATCTGAGATAAAACATAAAAACTAAAAATGATTAAAGACAAATTAGACATGACAGAAGAAACTATTAGTAAATTTGAAGCCATGGCAAGAGAAAACTTCCAAAATGAAATACGGTGAGAAATGAGGTGGGGAGGGTGGCATTACCAAGTTGTGGGACAACTTTAATGTACCTAATAACGTGTCCTTGGAGTCCTCAAAGGAGATGAGAAAGAATGGGAAAGAAAAAATACTTGAAGAACTAATTGGTGAACAAATTTCAAATTTGATGAAAACAATTAAACCACAGATTCCAGAAGCTCAAAGAACCCTAATCACAAGAAACACAACAAAAACTACACCAAGGAATATCATAATCAAAATGCTCAAAGCCAGTAATAAAGAGAATATTAAGAGCAGCCAAAGAAAAAAAAATGTTGCAAACAAATGAATATTGGTCTCATTGGCAATAAAGGAAACATGAAGAGCAATAATTATAAAGTGCTGAAAGGAAAAGCAGTTAACTTAGAATTCTGTATCCAATGAAATTATTTGTCAAAAATGAAGGTGAATTAAAGACTTTCACCACCAGCAGATCCACACTATAAGAAATGTGAAAAGAAGTTCTTCAGCCTAAAAGAAAATGAGTCCAGAATGAAATACAAACCTATATAAATAAATGCACATAGCTACACAGGAAAAATAGCTATACAGGCAAATATATAAGATTTCTTAAAAAAAAAACAACTCACACCAAAAAAAAAACAATTAAATGTCACTGACTATTTATACAAAAATAAAAACAACATAGTGTGGGGTTATGAAACATGTGAAAGTAAAATGCATGACAATAGTATAGCCAGGAAAGAGGAAATACAAATGCAAGTTGCTTATACATTAAATGATGCACTATCACTTTAAAGTAGACTGTGATAAAGCAAATATGTTACTATTAAGTCCTAAAACAACTACTAAATTAACAAAGAGTTATAATTAATACGCCAATAGAGAAAGCAAAGTGGAATAAAAAAGGAAAAAGATGATAAAGAATAGGTGTTATAAACAGAAAATAAATAGCTAGATGATGGTTTTAAACCCTAATTATATCAATGATTATATTAAATGTCAATGGCCTAGAAGCAGAGATTTTAAGGCTGAACAATACAGATAAGACAATTTAAATATAAAGACACATAAAAGTTTAAAGTAAAAAGATGAAAAAAGATATGCCAAAAGTACTCAAAAGAAAGTTAGAGCGGCTTTATTAATATCAGACAAAGTAGATTTCAGAGCAAAAAGTATTACAAAGTATAAAACAATCATAATGATAGGTTTAATTTATCAAAATTATACAACAATCCTCAACTGTCATATACTAATAATAGTTTTAAAATACATAAAACAAAAATTGAGAAAAATATAAAGAAAATTAGATAAAAATTGACTAAAAGAAAGTCAGACCCAAATGCAAAACCTAAAACTATATACTTTACAAAAAAAATTATAGGAAAAAACTTTGAGTTAGGCAAAGATTTTTAGGTGTGATACCAAAAGCACAAGTCATTAAAAGAATATTTTCTAAACTGGATTTCATCAAAAGTAAAAAATCATTTTATAAAGAGATTCATATATCTGATTTAAAAAACAACCAACCAAACAAACAAACAAAAAACCCTATGTCCAAAATATATACAGAACTCTCAAAACTCAATAAGAAAAAAAAAAAAAATCCAATAAATTGGGCAAATGATTTGAACAGATACTACACCAAGGATGATATGTGGATTGAAAATAAGCACATGAAAAATATTATTAGTAGTCATTAGGGGAATTCTAATTGAAACCACATGCAATGGCACTACATTCTTACCACATTGGTGAAAATTAATAAGATTGACCACACCGAGTGTTGGTGAAGCTGTGGAAGACTGGAACTCTCATGTACTTCTGGTGAGAAAATAAAAGGACACAACCATTTTAGAATTTATTTTGAAAATGTACACCTACCATATGATGTAGTCATTCCATTCATAGGCATTCACCTAAGAGAAATGAAAGTGTATGTTCATACAAAATATAGTACATGAATGTTCATAGCAATTTCATTGCTAAAATGAAAGTTTTCACCCTAAAACTTGAAGTAACCCAAATTTCCATCAAAAGATGAATAAACTGTTGTATGTCTACACAATGGCATAAACTACTGAGCAATATAAAGGAATAAACTATTGATATGTGCTACAACTGAATGAATCTCAAAATACTTCTGCTGAATGAAAGAAGACAGATAAAAATATATTCATTTTGTATGATGCATTTGTGTGAAATTTATATAAAATTTCAGAATATGCAAACTAATCAAAAGTGGCAGAGAGATCAGTGCTTGCCTGAGGACCAGGTGATATGGAGGAGTAGGAGGTAGGGATGACTATGGGGCACAAGAAAACTATTGGGGGAGATAACTATTGATTGCAGTGATGGTTTCATGGGTATTTACATATGTCAAAACTTATAAAAATTGTATATTTCAATATGAGTACTGTACTGTGTATTTATCATACCTCAGTAAAGATGTTATTAAAATGAAGGAAGCTGGCAGAGATTTGTCTTGGAAATGGATAAATGAACAAGAAGCAGGAAGCAGAAACGGGTATTTCAAAGCCAGCAGACAGTACAAGCCACCATTAACACAAGTGCTGCTGCAGATCCAGCAGCTCAGGAGAGGGAATCTGATTGGCTCAGCTTATGATGTTACATGCTAATCCTATGGTGTCCTCATTTCACCACGGGGAGTGGACATCTGGAATGAGCCTGCCTTCAAAACTGCACACAATGTTGAGAAAGATAATGCTCCAAAAGTAAACTGGGGAGGATGTCTGGAAATGTCTGGAATGAAAGCAAAAAAAAAATCAAACCAAAACAAGTCACCCTAGCTATTTATGACTTGGAGTATTTTGTTGTTGTTGTTGTGAGTGTTTATGCTTTTGTCGCTTTTGAAGTTATGAACAATGAAAATCTGTTTAATACACCTACTTTTGTTAGTTTTTTCAATTATTAAAAATTTCACATCTCTACTCGTTAGTAAGATTATATTTTATATGAAAAATCTATGATGCAGCACACCTCTCTCTCTCTCTTTCCCTCCCTCCCTCCCTCCCTCCCTCCCTCTCTCCCCCTCTCTCTCTGTTTTCACCAAATATCCATCCCTAAATGAGTTAATAAATCCTAAATCCCATTGGTCTCAGTACTGGGTGTTTTGCTGTTCACTACTTCTTAAAGTAAAAATGGTTGGGTGTTTGTTCATTTTTTACACCCAGTAGTACTCCTGAATTTTATAATAATTCATTGGCACCCAGTGTGTAGCTGGCATAACATCAACTCCATTAACACACTACAGGTTAAAAAGCTTGAACTCCACTTGTTGACAGCACTATATTATACTTTTTTGTCTCCAAAACAAAGACATAATCCTCCTGTCTGTCTTAAAGATGTTCTCCCATGAGTTCCCCATGTTTTCTGGCAATAACAGAATATAGGGCAATTGGGAAGAGGCTGCACAGTCAGTACACTGGAGGAGAAGCCAGTCCCATGGGTTTATTTCTACTTTTCGTGGTTTGTTTCACAGAAAATTCACTTTTCTGTGTCTTAATTTCCCTAACTGCAGAGAAAGAAGAAACTATTCCTTTTGTAAACACAAGAGTACATAAAGATTCAATGGCTAAGTTTAATGGGTCCATTTAATTTCCTACCTAGCTCTATTACTAAATAAGTTGTAATTTGCACACACACACAAATATATATATATATATATATATATATATATATATATATATATACACACACACACATACATATACAAATATATACATTCATATATATATATACAAATATATATATGTGTGTATATATATGTATACATATATATATATATATGTAGTTTCAAGTCTGCCAGCTATAGAAGTCCATGTGTTAGAACCAACCAGTTTGTCATGGCTACAGAAATTCTTATGCCTGTGATTTGAGAAACCTTTCATAATGTTATGGAAAAGTGGACAAAAATGACTTTAGCCTGAATGTAACCAGTTAGGTTTAAAAGCCCCTGGTAAAGCAAAGCAAAAAAAAAACCAATGCAATTTATGAAGAACCAACTCAACAATTAACTCCTTGAATTCAGCTGTAAAATGTGTAAATCCAGCAAGTCAGGTAAACTGTTCTCTACTTAGTTCCTCTGGCTCTTTCTGACTTATAGATATTTTATAAAGATTTTCTCTTCTTCATTTGAGAAACTCCTTGTATAACATGGTCTGAAAATAATTTCTTTACACATAATAAATGATTTGTAGGGCTAAAAAAAATAGCATGAGGCATAGTAATAATTTTAACTTTGTTCCTAACTAGGTATACCATCTTAGTTATATGTCTTAATCATTCTGTGTTTCAGCTTCTTTTTTTGCCAAGTAAGGGACAATGCAGATGCCACCACTCCATTCTTACACTTATCACAGGCATTAGTAATCAAGCATAAAACTCTTTCCCATTAAACTGACTTTATCTGACTTTATTGAATGCTTATTATATGCCAGCACTATTTTAACTGTTAACTTGTACTAATTTAATTATGAGACAAGTATATGAGGTACACACAATTAATATCCTTATTTTACAAATGAGGAAAATGAGGCCTTAAAATACACCTATAATAAATGACAGAGCTTGAAGTAGAGCTACCTGTGATTTTCTCCACTTTGCTACTTTGCGTTTGAAGTTTCTAGAGTGTATTTCAACACAAATATAATAGTTGGTACTGAAAGCCAGCCCCCAAAAGGTATCCATTGCTCTTTGGAATTTTTCTTTAGTTTACTTACAACTTTATCACTAACATCTAATGCACTAACACACTGTCTGGTATATAATGGGCACTCAGTAAATATTAATTAAATGAATAAATGCAGACCTCACATTATCCTTATTACTATACTCTTTAAAAAATATGCTTTAAAATTAGTTTCTTTTTATATTGCCTCAGTTTGTTACTCTGCAAAGTCTATATTGGTCATTTTCCAAGCAGAGTCTTATTTGGTTTGCTAGCCAAAATTCTATCGTAGTTCTTCACTGGTCAATGTTTATCTGCATTTAAACCATTTATTTGTACCCCCCAAGAAAGAGCTCAACCACAGGCAATCCTTAATTGTTGAAAGGTAATGATGCTTTGCATCAGCTGATTTCTTTTCCATGCAAGAGACGCAGCCTGAGGAGAGGGGTCATTTGCCAAATTGGGAAAAGCCTTAACTGACTGAAGAACAGATACTCTTGAGTATAATTACTAGAGACTTGCAGTAACCTAGGTAATTATTTAACTAAAAAAGGAAACATAAGCCAAAATTGGATTATTTTGAGGGGATTTCATGGTGAGTCACTGAACAGAACTTAGTGACACAAAAAGAACAAATTTGTAAGCCAGTGTTTATACAATAGTAAAGTATATAGAATTAGAGTCAAGACAACTTAAAACCAATGACAATTATTTTCTTAATTCTTATGTGCTAACAGAATAAATCTGAATTATGAGTAATAACATAAAAGCCACAAATAGCCAGAGAAGCACAGAAGTTTAGAGTATGCTTTTCATTGATACTTTCTACAAATAACTACAAGTGTATTTGCAGAGGAGTTGGTCTTAAAAAGTTCCTGACACATTTGGCTGATAAACATGACTTTTGACGCAATTATGTTTCCCCTAAACACCATCTCAAATCCAGGGATGAATGCTTGGGCAGCTTCAAATAATGGAAATAAGAGCACAGTGACATCTACTGCAATGTATAAGAAAAGAAATAGGGCAGAAAGGGAACAAAGATATACCCAAAAAAGCTGCTGACAGGAACCAGAGAAGGATTAAAGGGTGGAGTGGAGCCTGAGGGGACCTCCCATCTGATGCTAATTGCACTGTAGCTGCCAGGTGCCTCACTGAGCAACTTTCCGGCTGGTACAACCCCTCCCAAAGCACAAGGAACTGGTTGCTATCCTCCAGTGATAATTCAGCACAGCTCTGAAAAGAAAGCATTTCATATACAGAGAATACCAAAAAAATGGATACACATTTTAAGAAAGGAAAAAACTGTATTAAAATTGTAATAATATATACGGATAACAAAAATTGAATACAAGTCATGTGTATACATTTTTTTGGCACCCCCAGTAGATAGTGAGTTGGAAAAAAGGTGACTAAAATAAGATGGAAATATGTTATTATAGTGAGAAGGAAGTATTATTTTTTAATTAAATTTATTGGGGTACATTGGTTAATAAAATTGTATAGGTTTCAAGTGTACAATTCTATAATACATCATCTGTATATTGCATTGTGTGTTTACCACCCAAAATCAAATCTCCTTCCATCACCATATATTTGATAGTATTTATTTTAATTAAATTTAACCTATACTGGGAAGCAAAGCAGGATGAAGGAAGAAGAGCATCGCTATTTAAATGCCACTGAAAAGTTGTGACCACAGGGAGGTACCGGCATAAGCAGACATCAGAAGCTCATGTGGCATGATATTACCTTTTACATGGAACAGTGGTTTCTAGTAGGCCCAAAGTCACAATGTAAATTTTGCTTACACATTGGCAAGCTTCCTTGGCTGCTTTCTCCCTTGTTGGCAGCCCCTGACACCACTTTGTAATATCCATAGAGCCTTATTCTGAGGTCTGTCCATTTGCAAAAGGCCCATGATCCAAAACTGTTCCTCTTCCCCTGATATGGACTGATTTATGCTTCCCTCCAAATTCATATGTTGAAGCCCTAAGGCACAATGTGACAGTATTGGGAGATGAGACCTTTGGAGGGTAATTAGGTTTAGATGAAGCCAAGAGGATGGAACATGATGGGATTAGTGCCCTTACAAGAAGAGACACCAAAGAGATCTCTCTCGGTCTCTCCCTCTTCCCTCTTCTTCTCCTTCTCCCTCTCTCTCCCCCTCCCCCTCTTCTTGCTCTTGCTCTCACTCTCTCTCCATTCATGCACAGGGAAAAGGCCAAATGAAGACATAGTGAGAAGACAGCATCTGCAATCTAAGCAGAGAACCTTACTCTACTGGCATCTTTATCTTGGACTTGCATCTCCAGAACTTTAAGAAATTCCTGTTGTTTAATCTACCCAGTCTATGGTACTTTGTTACAGCAGCCCAAACTAAGAAATCCCATCTGCCCATGTCACCCAAAATCACATTAAAGCATAAGAAATCTGTGGTATAAAATTTTTTCACTTATGGAGTCAAATGACCCAGAGTAAGTCGCGTAGATTTGGCCAAGATACTCAAATGCTATTGATATAACCCATAACGTGAGAGATTCAGCTGGATGATCTGTAAGAGTATTCTGATCTTCCATCCAACAATACCAGTACCTTTTTCAAAGCTGCTTATTTGTCAAATGAATACAATTGGTATAAGGTCTGGAGGAGACATCTTAAGAAGGGGAGCTCCCCAATGCTCATTTCGGTACTCCATGACACTTATCTCCACCATCATGATAGAAAAACAAGGGTTAGCTAATTGACCCTCTGCTTCTGCAGCTGTTATCCCCTAGTAAAGAATGTTAGAGTACACATAAGTCAGCCCTGGAGATGTACACTAATGCCAACAGCAATAAATACAGCTTGTTTTGGGGCTGTCGCCCTGTCCTAAGAACAGAATGGCCAAGGAAACTGCTATTATGTTTCAGATTGCTACACTCTGAGTCTCCTGTTCTGCTGAGCTGATGCTGGCGGTGCTTCTACATAGGAAGTCAAGCCTTCAGGATACGTACACTACTACTGTCGTGTCATTGGGCACTGCACCTGGTTGTGCTTATTGTACCTCTCAGGGATTTCCTTAGGCAAAGAAATCAATTTTGCTAAGTATGAAAGGCTTGCATCTCTATCTGGTTCCTGCCATCGCAGACCTCAAATATATCCGTAAAGCCATATCCTAGGGTATCTGAAAAATTATGCCAAGGCATTTCAAAAACCTGGTTTGCAAGATTCTGGGATCTCTGCACTGTTATTTTAGTCCCTGACTGAAATGTAAATGGTACATAATAGCAACATTGTACTCAGTGAAAGGAGGCTTTTCCTCAAGCAGTAGATAAAGAAAGGCTATTTAAATGACATTCCTTTTAACTTTTCCTCACCTTTGCCCATGCTACTTTGTCCTTACTCATCTAAATTGTAACAGAAAGACGCTAATGTAAAAGAAACGGAAATAAATGACAAATGTGAATGACTGCGACAGATGAAGCATGCCTTTAAAAGTTATTTGGACTAAAAATAACTTCAGTTATTCTTACAGCTTTCCTAGGAAGCAATGAAAAACACCTGGGTACACTGTATTCACCACAAGGTTAGGACCTTTGCTTCTGAAAAAGACAGAGTCTTAAAGTATTAGGAATTGAGAAAATGTTCAAAGTGATATCATGTAACAAAGACCAGGAGAATGTTTGTTTCTCCTGTTTCAATGTTAAATTCATAAAAATCATTGTTAAAACTGTATAGTTCATTGTGGAAAAGGATGGAAAATTCTATTCAGGACAAAAAATTCTCCTTCAAACATTAATTTTAGAATTAGGTTCTAAAGAAATCAATCTTAAATATACAGATATGGGGACAGAGCCAGGATTGCAGTTTCCAGGCTCTCAGCCTCACATAGACAGGTGCTGACTCAGGTAGTAAATGGCCATCAATGTGATTGGATGGCCATCAGCTGTGGCTAGTTGGCCATCAGCTGTAACCAGTGAGCCATTGGCCACTAATAAAACTGCTGTGGCTACGCTAGCAGAGAAAGAAAAAAAATGGGGGCTAGCAAGAAGATGGCAGCTGGGCTGGCAAGCACGGATGGCGGTTTGCGGACAGTGTGGATCCAGCCTCCAGTGAAAGTATAGAGCTGCCAGAGAGAATATAGTGGTATGACTCCCCTACCTATGGCTCCGTGGGTGTTCCTTTTTGGCCTCACCATATCCTGCGTTCTTGTGTGGGGAGCGGGAGCAGAGACCCCCTAGGCCGCCCCGCATGACAAATGGCGCAGCGAGCAGGGTCTCCTGCACGACACCATGCATCATTGATTTAAAGCAGTGTTTCTCAACTGGAGGCAATTTTGCTCCCCAGGAGCACAACACTTATTTATTCACTTATTAAATGAAAGTTTATTGACTGTCTACTAGTATGTGTCAGGCCCTCAAAGTTCACTGAGCATGTTAGGGTGAAACTCGGAGAATCAATAACATAGTTAGGCTTAGCTAGTTTGCAGCTTGATCCACCCCGATATTTAGTTGTTTCTCTTTGTTTCTCCCCTCTCTAATTGACTTTAAGAACTCTGTTTTGGTCCCTTTCCTAAATCCACACATACCTCGTTAATCCACTAATCAGCAGAATCCTAAACCGGAAAGGGCAATTACTTAATCCTCAGACACTGGGACACCAGAATCCACTTTGCAACTTCCTTGCAGTTTTTACTGGTGGTGCATAAAGCCCCAGGCCTGGGTGGGTGAGTCTGAGTCTGGAGTCCGAAGATAACATCTTAAAACAGACCAGACCCCAGGAAGTGATGTCAGTCCCAGGACCTGCCTGACCAACTACCCCTTTCCTTTGTTCTTTTTCTTGTGTACCTATATCACCTTGTGACTGGTCTAGGAATGAGGAGAAGGCCTTTGCACAGGAATCTGCCATCCTCCCAGAATGCTGACATTCTGAATAAACCTGTTTTTCTTTCCACCAACATTGTCTCTCGATTTTTAACTTTTTCAAGTGGCTGGCAGCCGGACCTCAGCATGGTACCAAGCACACAGCGATTGCTTATCGTGTTGCAATGGAACTTACTGTTGAGATGGAAAGACAGATATTCTACAAATTTACTACAATGAAAGTTATTACTGTAAATGAGGGGACATGTGTAATGGGTCCTTAACATAATTTGGAAGTCAGAGAAGTCCCCCCAAGGAGGTGATGTAAAGCATGGGGAGAATTATCCAGGTAAAGAATCAGAGCAGGGAGAAGAGGCCAGAGAAGTGGTTCAAGCAAAGTATCATTAGTGCCTTACTTCCCTCAAATAGTTAACAACTCAGGGGGAAAAAATAAGCACATATGATGAGAAGAGAAAATTTTTCTTAGTACTTCCAAATTCCCAAGTATTGTTGTTTTAGTTCCCTGTACCTCCTGCTGTTGGATTTCTGCTTCTGGAAACCATTGCTACAGCATTTTTATAAGCTTCTGGATATTCACTGAATTATTCTTTTACTGACTTCCGTCGACTTGCTAGGGAATCTAGAGATGATTAATAATTGAAAGAATTTATTTAATCATCTTAATAAGAATAGTTGACAGTAATGCTGTGCTAGATCACAGAACATACTGCTGAGAACTCTGATATGCATCATTTTTGTTTTAATGGCTGGATGGAGTGAAATTCCAGAGTAGTTGATATGTTGTTAGCAACAGCATGGTATGGGGAATAGCATTGGCTCTCATGCTGTTGGTATTTTATTAGAAGGTAAACATGAAAAAATTGCTAATTCTCAATAACTATGGTAGAAAGAAAAATTTTGATGAGGAAGGCAATAATCAAAATATTTCATAATTAGGTTTTGTCTTTTAACATAGCCCAGACTGGTGCCCGTATTTGGTTTAAAGCAAGCTGATTTCACTAATTCAGTTAGCATTTTATTCTTAATAATGTTAGTGCTGTGTACCTTCTCTCGAGAATGTTTCCCTAGTGATAACTTTCATTTAGCCTCCATGAAAATGTTTTCAGTGTTGTGAATAAGCTATAGAGGATTTTTGTTAGGCATACGCAAACTACAAGCGGGAAAATTTCTTCTATACATCTAGATGGCCAGCACTTAGAGGTAACTGCTTAATTCAGATCCTGAAGGTCCAAGTGGAACTAAATGATACCGCGCTCTAGGATGAGCAGGCTCCATACTGAGGCCTCTCTGAAGAGGGGTAAATCTTAGGACATCAGAAATCATTATCACGCACAAGGTAGCAAAATAGAAAGGGGTGTTTTATACCCATATTTGGTAGAAATTCCGGTGCAATGGATAGTAATCCTCTAGGCAGCAAACCAATGTGAAAGAAAACCAAAGAGTCTCATAACCTTTGTGTCAAAGGCAGGTTTAAAGAAGCCATATATTATTTAATTATCAGCATCTTGAAATATATGTATTTTATATATAATGTATTATAAATTTTATAATATATGTGTGTGTATATATATATTATAATTCTTATATATATATATATATACACACATATATATATATATATCACACATATATATATATATAGTTCTTTTATGAAAGACCAGGATTAATGAATTCATCTCTATTCCATTTGATAATACATTAAATGAGGACAATTATTTTCATAGTAATACATGATACAAATTCTTTACTTAAATAAATTTCTTACAGTTTGAATATGGGAAAAAGAAGGTATACTTCTTTCATATTCAGTAAAAAATAAAGAATATTGAAGGGGAAAAATGTATAGTTTTTTTTTTTTTAAATCTTAGAAAAGCAGAACATAAATACCCAAATTTAGACTCCCTACAGAATGTGACTGTATGAAATATTTACTGAATAAATATAAAATGACACCATAAATATTATTCTATATAAAGTCCAAAACAACCCTATGAATCAATTTATGGTTTATATAATTTTATTCTTTTAGTGGATTAGGAAGCATCAGCTCAGAGGGATTAAAGCACTTACACAGAGCCACAAAACTAATAATTCCTCTCTCTGTGAAGGGCGGGGAGGAGCAAAAGTTCATAGGTGAGGTAAGTCATAATGATGAGTAGATATTTACCTTGTAGGCCTGAGCAGTGTAGCACAGGAGATAGGCAGCAGACAAGCAGAAGCACAGCAGTAAGTAACAGTCTGGCAAAATTGGAAATGCATGTAGTTCAGTATGGCTGAGTGATTATATGGAAGGCAGAGGCAGAGCTGGTGATGGCATGGGGAGGTGAGACAAGATGCAGCTAGAAAAAATGGGAAAATGTCATAACAGACTTCACAGCCTTTGCTAACAATTTTAAGTTAAATTTTTCCACCATTTAGAAACATGAAAAAATTTAAGCATATTAAACATTTCATTCTAAAAGTTCATTCTTTTTAGAAGAGATAGACTGGATAACAAGAAGCAAAATAGGAGAAGGAAAGAATAATTGGGAGGCTATTCAATTATCCAAATTAGACATGATGAAGGTCCTGGGCAGCAGGTTGTGTTGCTTTTTCATGTTTCACACACTGTTGCACATAAATTTGTAGAGTTATTATGTAAAGTGATATAGAAATATGTAGCTAGAGCAATAAAATTATTCCTTCTGAAAACAATTTGTGTTATTATTTAAAAAAAAATAATTAGCATATTCAATAAATCAGAACCTAGTAAGAATAGAATGGGAAAAGAAAAATTCACAAAATATCTTCAAGTGACTATTAAATATATGCAAAGAAGTGTCCATAACAACTGGTGATTTAAGATATGAATTTAAAACATTAGGTTTATAATTTAAAAAACTCCATAGTTGGCAAGGCAAAGTGACATCTTTTGGTGAGTTTGTAAGTTGAACCAAATACCCTGAAATAATTTGGATAAAAGTTACAAAGAAAAGTTTAAAATTTTTACATTCTTCAAAAATTCAACTTCTGGAAAGTTATTTGAATAAATAACAAGGCAGGCTAGCATCATGGTTAACATGATTGCTGGTATTGGATAGCTAGCATTTAAATCTAACTTCTGTATGACCTTAGGCAAGTTACTTAGTATCTCTCTTCCTCAGTCTCTTCAACTGTAAAATATGAATCTTAATAGGACCTGCCTCAAAGTTTTATAAGTCTGAAATGAGGTAAAATTGTTAAGCACTTCATACATATACATAGTATCAAATGAATATTTATTTGTTAAATAAATGTACATGTACATAAAAATTTATGTATATGCATGGTCCTCACAGCATTATTGAAAAAATAACATAAATAATTAATAGTAAAGAAATAAATAACTATAACTATTACCAATTATGATTAGTAATTATAATTGTAATTGTAAATGACATGAAGAAAAAATCCCAAAGTTGGAAGTACCAGAATTAGATATATAATAGACAGATAACAGGTAGGAAAGTATGTGAAAAGATGATAGGTAGGTAGATAAATAGGAAGGAAAGATGAAAAAACCGTGTTTCCCCGAAAATAAGACCTAGCTGGACAATCAGCTCTAATGCGTCTTTTGGAGCAAAAATTAATGTAAGATCTGGTCTTATTTTACTATAATATAAGACTGGGTCTATATAATATAATATAATATAATATAATATAATATAATATAATATAATATAATATAATATAATATAATAATAATATAATGTAATATAATGTAATATAATATAATACTGGGTCTTATATTAATTTTTGCTCCAAAAGACGCATTACAGCTGATTGTCTGGCTAGGTCTTATTTTGGGGTAAACACGGAAGAAGGAAGGAAGGAAGGAAGGAAGGAAGGAAGGAAGGAAGGAAGGAAGGAAGGAAGGAAGGAAAGGAAGGAAGGAAAGAAGGAAGGAAGGAAAAAGGAAAAAAGGAAGGGAGGGAGGAGGGAATACATTAAATACATTCACATTATTGTTCAGCTATCATCTCTATCCATCTCCGGAACTTTTTTATCATTCTAAACTGAAACTCTGTAACCATTAAACACTAGCTCCCCATTCCCCGTACACCCATCCCCTGATAACCACATTTCTACTTTCTGTTTCTATAAATTTGACTATTCCAGGTACCTCATGTAAGTTTTATTCTGTTTCTATAAATTTGACTATTCCAGGTACCTCATGTAATATTTATTCTTTTATATCTAACTTATTTCATTTTGTATAATGTCTTTAAGGTTCATACATGTAGTAACATATATCAGAATTTCCTTCCTTTTTAAAGCTGAAAATATTCTGCTGTATTTATGGAATGTATTTTGTTTATCCATTTACCCATCAATGAACATGTGTGTTGCTTCCATCTTTTGGCTATTGTGAATAATGCTCCTATGCACATAGGTGTACAAATATCTATTCAGATCTCTGCTTTCAATTCTTGGGGATATATACCAAGAAGTAGAATTGCAAGATCATATGGTAATTCTGTTTAATCTTTTGAAGAAACATTATACCTTTTCCACAGTGGTTACTCCATTTTACATTGCTACTAGTAAAACATAAGGGTTCCAATTTCTCCACATCCTTGCCAACATATGTTATTTTGGGGTTTTTTTGTTTGTTTGTTTTGTTTTCAATTTATTAAATGTATTGGGGTGACGTTAATAAAGTTATATAGGCTTCATGTGTATAATTCTATAATATATCATCTATATATATAATATATCATCTATATATCACATTGTGTGTTTACCACTCAAAGTCAAATCCCTATCTGTCAACATATATTTGACTCCTTTGTCCTTTTCTACCTCCTCCCATCCCCTTTTCCCTCTGGCAACCATACTGTTGTTTGTGTCTATGAGTTTTTGTTTTTTTTGTTTCTCTTGTTCATTTGTTGCTTTCAGTTTTATATCCTGTATCTGTAGTGAAATCATATGGGTCTCAAATTTTTCTGTCTGAATTATTTCACTTAGCACGATATTTTCAAGACCCATCCATGTTGTCACAAATGACAGTATTTAATCTTTTCTTATGGTTGAGTAGTATTCTGTTGTATGTACATACCACATCTTCTTTATCCAATCATCAAATAAACAAAATCAGAAATGAAAGAGAAGTTATGACAGACACCACAGAAATACAAAGGACCATCAGAATGCTATGAAAGACTATATGCCACCAAATTCAATAAACCAGGAGAAATGAACAAGTTCTTAAATATATATAACCTTCCTAGACTGAATCACAAAGAACTGGAAAATCTAAATAGATTGAACAAGTGTAAGGAAATTTAAACAATCATCAAAAACTTCCCGGTGGTAAAAGTTCAGGATCAGATGGCTTCATGAGTGAAATTTACCAAACATTCAAAGACGATTTAATACCTGTCTTTCTCAAACTCTTCCAAAACATTAAAGAAGTGGCAATACTTCCTAACTCATTTTATAAGGCCAACATTACCTGATACCACTACCTGGCAAGGATAACACACACACAAAAACTATAAACCAATATCTACGATGAACACAGATGCAAAAATACTAGCAAACAGAATACAACAATGCATTAAAAAGATAATACATCACAATCAAGTGGGGTTTATTCCAGGAATGCAAGGATGATTCAACGTATGCAAAATGATCAATGTGATACACTACATGAATAAAATAAAGGATAAAAATCATATGACCATATTAATAGATGCACAGAAAGCATTTCACGAGATACGATATCCATTTATCATTAAGACAATCAATAAAATAAGTATAGAAGAAAGTACCTGAACATAATAAAGGCAATATATGACAAACCTTCAGCTGATATTATACTCAATAATGAAAAACTGATCTTAGAGAAATCTCTAAGATCAGGAACAAGACAGAGTAGTCACTCTAACCACTGTTATTCAAATTGTAGTAGAAGTCTTAGCCAGAGCAATCAGACAAGAGAAAGAAGTAAAAGGCATCCAAATCAGAAATGGAGTCAAACTGTCACTTTTTATAGATAACATGATTCTTTATATAGAAAACCCTAAAGAGAAAAATGGCAGCAGTGAAATGGACTTCTTGAGTTCTCTCCTGGATGTTACCACAAATTGAACATCTATAACTCATCAGCATTCTCTGCTCATCACACAGAACAGCTAAGAGACTTGAACAAGGATTAACTGAAGGGGGGCAAACCAGGTGAGAGGGGGAAGAGGGAAGGGAGATGTGCAGAGACGCAGCCCACAGCCTCAGTTGTGGTGATGCGGGGCCCCAGAATGCCGACCGGAGATCGCAACAGCCAGGCTGCGGCTCTCACCCTGCTCCCCACAGTCCTGCTGAGAGATCAGCATATAGGACGGTGGTGACCAGCTTTCAAGGCACAGACCTCAGCTGAGAACTGCAGCTGGGCTCTCTCAGTCAGACAGAAAACAGAGAAAACTCCATACTTGGGCCCCTATCCCTACTCTCCCACAGCTCTCTCACCCTCACCCTTACAGAGCCTTAAGCTGGTTTCTGCACGGAAAGGAGTAGTGTCAGATTACAGAGGAGCTGCAGCCCCCAAAATGGGAAAAAGCTGGTTTGCAGTTGGGATCTAGGGAAGAGGCTGGGAAGAGTTTGACACTGCTGGGCTGACCAGGGAGTCAAAGTCACCTGCCTACGCAGACGCCACCTTTTCTGGGCGACTCCCAGCAGGGCATTTACAGCTGCTGAGACAGTGGTCAGCAGCAGGTGGCATAGGCAGCCCTGGGCTTTCAGAAGATCAGAAATCTCACACCCTCCACACCCCCGCAACGGAAGAAGTGCCCTAAGACCCAGAAGACCTCTGCACATGGAAGAAGCCCACATCCCAGTGGCTGGCTGTGGTGCTCTCAGTGCATATTTGTGCAGGCAACAGCAGAAACTGCACTGACTTTGTAAAAACTACCAACCACACCCTAAAGCCCCACCCATCTAGAACTGCTTGCCAGGGGCACCCTGTGCACCAGGTAGCCTACTAAACCTCCACAAGACACAGAGACGTTTTTGTACAGCAGAGGACAACCTGGAGATAACTTGGTGGACTTAAGCCAAAACTGCTGCTGTTTCTTTCGTGTTTGTTTTGTTTTTGTTTGTTTCTTTTATTATTATTATCATTTTTAGATAGATATTTTTACCATCTTTCTCTCTCTCTTCTTTTCTGTTTTCTTTTCCTTGCTTTACTTTTCCTTCTTCTTTCCATTTTTCCGTATTGATTTTTTTTTTAGGGGGCGTTGCTATTTTTTGTTTTATTTCTATTGTTTTGTTTTTTTTGGTAATTTTGATATTTTTGTTTGTGTTGAGTGTTGGTCATCAGTTGTTCTTACGTGTGAGTGTATTTGTTTGTTGTTGTTGTTGTTGTTGTGCATGTCGGTTTGTTTTGTTCTGAAATTGCCCTGCACCAGGGCACAACCCAAGTGCATGAGAATCAACACACCTGGAGAGCCAACTCCAGACCAAACGAGAGCATTACCGGGTTTGACCTACAAGTGACACACCCAAAAGGAATTCTCTACAGGCACAAGAGCCCATAGGAGCCAAACCTCATCTGAGGTGTGAACCCTCACACAACAGCTCATACACTGTGGTCATAGCCAATTCTCACAGCTAATCAGCCCAGGAGTCAATTCCACCCACTGAGAAGCCAAAAGCTAGAAAAGCTCAACTTCAACAGGAGAGTACACACAACACAAGGGATACCTCTGAAACACACCCACAGGAGAATAAGGAGACTGTAAAATTCAAATATAAAGAACACATACTACATAAGTCCACCCAACAAAGACTGAGTGACCTAGGGGACCTAATACATCGAAGCAAACACAGAGAAGCAGCCATAATGAGGAAACAAAGAAACACGTCCCAAATAAAAGAACAGAAGAATCCTCCAGAACTGGAACTAAATGAAATTGATGTAACTAACCAATCAGAGACAGAATTTAGAACACTGATAAGAATGTTGAAGGAACTTAGTGAGGACATAAAGAAGGACAGAGAAATCATAAAAAACAAACAAACAAACAAACAAAAAAACAAAAATAAAAAACAGAACTAAAGAATACAATAACTGAAATAAACAACACACTCAAAAAAATTACCAGCAGATTAGATGAAGCAGAGGATCAGATCAGTGATTTAGAAGACAAGATGACAGAGATCACCCAATCAGAACAACAAAAAGAAAAAAGAAAAGAACAAAAAACAAAGAAAATAGTTTAAGAGACCTGTGGGATCACATCAAGTGAAACAATATGCACATTACAGGAATACCAGAAGGAGAAGAGAGGGAACAAGGGATTAGGATATATTTGAAGAAATAATGACTGAAAACTTCCCTAACCTGCTGAAGGAAATTGACATACAAGCCCAGGAAGTGCAGAGAGTTCCAACCAAGATGACTCCAAACAGGCCCACAACAAGATACATTATAGTTAAAATGGCAAAGGTTAAAGACAGAGAGAAAATCCTAAAAGCAGCAAGAGACAGTCAGTAACTTACACAGATGCTCCCAAAAGACTATCATCTGACTTTTCTACAGAAATGTTGCAGACCAGAAGGGAGTGGCAAGAGATATTCAGAGTGATGAAAAACAAAGGCCTACAACCTAGATTGCTTTATCCAGCAAGGCTGTCATTTAAAATTAAAGAAGAGATAAAGAGCTTCCCAGAAAAGAATTAGCTAAAGGAATTTGTTACCACCAAGCCAGTATTGTATTGTAGGAAAAGGGCTTCCGTAAGCAGAAGAAAGATGAAAAAAAATCTAACTAATGAAGACCAGAAATACAAATAACAAAATGGCAATAACTATGGTTACCTATCAATAATCACTTTAAATGTAAATGGAGTAAATGCTCCAATCAAAAGACTTAGGGTGGCTGAGTGGATAAGAAAACAAGACCCTTGCATATGTTGCATACAAGAGACTCACCTCAGATCAAAAGACACAGAGGCTGAAAGTAAAGGGATGGAGTAAGATATTTCATGCAAATGGAAATGAGAAAGAAGCTGGAGTTGCAATACTTATATCTGACAAAATAGACTTTAAAATGAAGAATATAACAAAAGACAAAAAGGGCACTACATAATAATAGAGGAATCGATCCACCAAGAGTACATAACACTAGTAAAAATCTATCCATCCAACATAGGAGCACCTAAATATATAAAACACATATTGACTGATATAAAGACAGAGATCAACAGTAACACTATCATAGTAGGGAACTTTAACACACTACTGACAACAAGGGACAGATCCTCCAGACAGAAAATCAATATGGAAACAGTGGCCTTAAATGACACATTAGACCAGTTGGATTTAACAAATATTTTTAGAGCATTTCACCCCAAAGCTACAGAATATACATTCTTCTCGAGTGCACATGGAACATTTTCCAAGATAGACCATATTTTAGGCCACAAAACAAGTCTCAATAAATTTTAAAAAACTGAAATGATATCAAGCATCTTCTCTGACCATAGTGCTATGAAATTAGAAATAAATTACATGAAAAAAACTGAAAACACATACATACATGGAGGCTGAATAACATGTTACTAAATAATGAATGGGTCAACAATGAGATCAAGGAAGAAATAAAAAGATACTAAAGAAGAAATCAAAAGATACCGCGAGACAAACGAAAATGAAAACACAACACAAAATCTATGGGATGCAGCAAAAGCAGTCCTAAGAGGGAAATTTATAGAAATGAAGGCCTACCTAAATAAACAAGAAAAATCTCAAATCAATAGTTTATTGTTACACTAAGGGATCTGGAAGAACAGCAAAATAAGTCCAAAGGGAGTATAAGGAAGGAAATAATAAAGATCACAGCAGAAATAAATGAAATAGAGACCAAAAAAATAATACAAAAGATCAATGAAACCAAGAGCTGGTTTTTTGAGAAGATAAACAAAATTGAAAAACCTTCAGCCAGATTCTTAAAAAAAAAAAAAGAGGACCCAAATTAATAAAATCAGAAATGAAAGAGGAGTAGTGACAACAGACACCACAGAAATACAAAAAAATTTAAGAAAATACTATGAGCAACTATACACCAACAAATTAGACAATATGGAAGAAATGGATAATTTTCTATAAGGATACAATCTTCCATGGCTAGGTCGAGAAGAAATGGAAAACCTGACTAGAGTGATCACTACCAGTAAAATTGAATCAGTAATCAACAAGCTCCCAACAAACAAAAGCCCTGGACCAGATGGCTTTACAGGCAAATTTTACCCAACATTAAAAAAACAACTATCATCTATTCTCCTCAAACTATTCCAAAAAATCCAGAAGGAAGGACAGCTCCCAAACTCTTTTTATGAGGCCACGATCACTGTGATCCCAAAATCAGACAAAGAAGTTACAGAAAAAGTAAACAACAGGCTGATATCCCTAATGAACATAGACGCAAAAATCCTCAACAAAATATTAGCAAACAGAATTCAGTAATACATTAAGAAGATATACACTATGATCAAGAGGGATTCATTCCTGGTATGCAAGGTTGGTTCAATATCCGTAAATCAATTAATGTGATACACCATATTAACAAAATAAAAAATAAAAATCATATGGTCATATCAATAGATGCAAGAAAAGTATTTGACAAAATCCAGCAGCCATTTATGATAAAAACTCTTAGCAAAGTGGGAATAGAGGGATCATATCTCAACATAATAAAGGCCATATATGATAAACCCACAGATAAATCCACATCATACTCAATGGGGAAAAGCTAAAACTATTCCCCTTAAGGTCAAGAAAAAAACAAGGTTGCCCACTTTCTCCACTTTTATTCAACATAGTTCTGGAAGTTCTATCCACAGCAATCAGACAAGAAAAAGAAATAAAAGACATCCAAATTGGTAAGGAGGAAGTAAAAAATTGTCATTGTATGCAGATGACATGATATATATAGAGAGAACCCCAAAGACTCCACAAAGAAACTATTAGAACTGATAAATGAATTTAGTAAAGTAGCAGGAAACAAAACTAAAATCCGGAAATCAGTTGCATTTGTATAAACCAATAATAAACTATCAGAAGGAGAAATTAAGAAAACAGTCCCATTTACAACTGCTTCAAAACTGCAAAATACTTATGAATAAATTTAACCAAAGAAGTAAAAGATATGTACTCAGAAAATTACAAGACACTGAGGAGAGAAATTAAAGAAGATACAAATAAATGGAAACGCATACCATGCTCATGGATAGGAAGAATTAATATAGTTAAAATGTCCATACTGCCTAAGGCAATATATAGATTCAACACAATTCCTATCAAACTACCAGTGAAATTTTTCACAGAAACAGAACATATAATCCTAAAATTTATATGGAACGATAAAAGACCCTGAGTAGCCACGGAAATCTTGAGAAATAAGAACAAAGTAGGAGGTATCACGATACCTGACATAAAATCATACTGCAAGGCTATAGTAATCAAAACAGCATGACCAATAAAAACAGACACATAGATCAATGGAACAGAATACAGAACCCAGAAATAAATCCATGCCTATATGATCATTTCATCTACAACAATGGAAGCAAGAATTTACATTGGGGGAAAGACAGTCTATTCAACAAATGGTGCTGGGACACCTGGACAGACACATGCAAAAAAATGAAGTTGGACCACCTCCTTATGCCATATTCAACAATAAACTCGAAATGGATTATAGACTTAAATGTAAGACCTGAAACCATAAAACTCCTAGAAGAAAACATAGGAAGTAAATTTGCAGACATTACCTGTAGTAATATTTTTACTGATATATCCCCTTGGGCAAGGGAAGTAAGAGAAAAAATACACTTATGGGATCACAACAAACTAAAAAGTTTTTTCACAGCCAAGGAAACCATCAATAAAACAAAAAGCTTACTGAATGGGAAAAGATATTTGTCAATGATACATCTGATAAGGCGTTAATATCCAAAATTTATAAAAACTTCATTCAACTCAACACCAAAAAAACAAACAATACAATTTAAAAAATGGGCAGAGGACATGCAGAGATATTTCTCTAAAGAAAACATACAGATGGCCAACAGACATATGAAAAAATGCTCAACCTCACTAATCATTAGAGAAATGCAAATAAAAACACAATGAGATGCCATCTCACTCTGATCAGAATGTCTATCACCAATAAATCAACAAACAAGAAGCGTTGGCAAGGATGTGGAGAAAAGGGATCTCTAGTGCACTGCTGGTGGGATTCCAAATTGGTGAAGCCACTATGGAAATCAGTATGGAAGTATCTAAAAAAACTGGAAATGGAACTACCTTATGATCCAACATTCCACTCTTAGGTATCTATCCAGAGAAATACAAAACGCTAATTTCAAAAAATTTATGCACTCCTATGTTTATTACAGCACTAGTTACAATAGCCAAGACATAGAAACAACCGAAATGCCCATTGGTAGATGACTAGACTAAAAAACTGTGGTACATTTATACCATGGAGTATTACTTGGCCATAAAGAAGAATGAAATCTTACCATTTGCAATGATATGGACGGACCTGGAGAACATTATGCTAAGTGAAATAAGTCAGATGAAGAAAGACAAATACCATATGTGGAATACATTATATGTGGAATCTAAAGAATAGAATAAATGAACAAACTAATCAGAAACAGCTTCAGAGATATAGAGAATAAACTGAGTGTTGCTAGATGGGAGGGGGTGAGGATGAGGGAGAAAGTAAGGAGATTAGAAAGCACAATTGGTAACCACAAAATTGCCATGGGAATACGAAAGATAGTTTGGGGAATAATGTTGTAAAGATTTTGTAGGTTATCAGATCGGCACTTGTCTTATTAGGGAGACCACTTCAGGGACAATGTAGGTGCCTGACCACTGCAGTGTACACCTGAAGCTGAAGCTGAATAATAATGAATGTCAACTGTAATTATATATATTATATATATGTATAATGAATATATATATTCATTATATATAATGAATATATATAATGAATATGTATATTCATTATATTATATTTAATATAATGAATATATATAATGAATATACATATTTATTTATTCACAGGATGTGCAGTACAGCATAAGGAATAGAGTCAGTGGAATTGTAACAACTATAGACGATGTCAAAGGGGTAGCAGAGAGAGGGAGGGGGTTTATCACCTTGTGAGGGGTATAAATGTGTAAGTATTACATTATTTTGTACACCTGAAACTAATTTTTTAAAAAAGTAATTTTCAATTATACCAAAAAGAAAACAAAAGAAAAGAAAACCCTAAAGACTACCAAAAAAAACTATTAGAAACAATAAACAAAGAGATAAAGTTGCAGGATACAATATACAAAAATCCACTGCATTCCTAGATAGTAACAATGAAAATTAAGAAAAAGAAATGAAGAAAACAATTGCTTTTGATTTGGCAACAGAAAGAATAAAATACCTAGGAATAAAATTAACAAAGAATGTGAAGGATCTATTAATATATACTGGAAACTACAAGACTACTAAAAGAAATTGGAGGAGGCACAAAGAAATGGAAGGGTATTCCATGTTCATTGATTAGAAAAATCAACATAGTTTAAATGGCCACATTAGCCAAAGTAATATATAAATTTAATGCATTCCCCATGAAAATCCCAATGGTATTTTTTAATAAAATGGAAAAAGAATAATCAAATTTGTGTGGAATCTCAAAAGAACCTGAATAACAAAAGCAATCCTGAGAAAAAAGGACAAGTCCAGAGATATCACTGACTTCAAATTATATTACAAAGTGACAATAATCAAAACAGCATGGCATTGTCAGAAATACAGACACACAGACAAATGAAACAGAATTGAGAACCCAGAAATAAACTCACTTATATATATGGGCAGATAAATTTTGACAAAGGAGCCAAAAACATAGAATGGAGAAAAGAAAGCCTCTTCAATAAATGAT